>NW_028318337.1:1534875-1688473 GCF_062004578.1 Staurois parvus | reverse complement strand
CAGATGGCGGAGATATCCTCCGGGGCCTCTCTCCCAGGCACAGGGGAAGCACCTAAAGTTCCAGCCGCTCCGCCGTGGTCCGCAGCAGCACGGATGGCGGTGGATTGTATGGGTCGGCAACGGAGCTCCGGATTATGCGGCCGCTCTGGTCGCCATCTTGGACACGCCCCCAGAAACCTGACATTTTAACAGGAGTGTGTAGACTTTTTATAGCCACTGTATATAAATAAATTATCCTCATTTATCTACCAACTTGTAGATATTTATATATTTGGTATATCACATTAACTTCGAGGAACTCAGATTAATACTGTGATGGGTATATTTTCTTGAGGTTTAATATTGTTGCTCAAGGTATTTAGATACGCCATAATGGCTGGAGCCATTCACATAGCCCCTCCATTAGAATGCATCACATTGTTTTTAATGTGTAACACCATGACATTTTAATTGCCCCTTTTATGAATAATTTATAATTCACGTAGCCCTTCCATTACAAACCATTATATTGTTTTTCATAAGTAACACCACAACAAATAGACCGCAGATCTTTCCATAAAAAGTACCTGAAACTGCCCAAGCTATCACCAAGGGATGCTGTTCATCCCTTGGGAAAGCAATAAAGTTGAATTAAAAAATATTTAAAGAAAAAAAAGTGTAAAAAATTAACAAAATGAAAAAAAAAAAAAAAAAAAAGTAAAGTATCTCAGTTCCCCCTTCCAAATACAAACACCCAAGTCTCACATGCATACGTAAATGGTGGTTGCAGCACGCATGTGAGGTATGCCACAATAATTCTAGAACCAGCGCTCATGTTTAACTATAAACTGATAACCTGTCGCCTTTTCACAAATCATAAAATGGTTGGTATCTATTTACTGGGTGCAACATCATCCTGTTAGGTTTACCAAAAACTAGGTTTTAAATTGTGTTTTTCTGCACTAAAATATATGTGTATTTTTTCCCTGAAGATTTGCATTTGCGCAAATATGTAACATACGGTGCCTTGAATAAAGTATTCATACCCCTGGATATTTTCCACATTTCGTCATGTTACAACCAAAAACGGAAACGTATTTTATTGGGATTTTGTGATAGACTAACACAAAGTGGCACATAATTGTGAAGTGGAAGGAAAATGATAAATGGTTTTCAACATTTTTCACAAATAAATATCTGAAAAGTGTGGCATGAATTTGTATTTAGCTCCCCGGTGTCAATGCTTTGTAGAACCACCTTTTGCTGCAATTACAGCTGCAAGTCTTTTTGGGATGTCTCTACCAGCTTTGCACATCTAGAGAGTGAAATTTTTGCCCATTCTTCTTTGCAAAATAGCTCAAGCTCTGTCAGATTGGATGGAGAGTGTCTGAACAGCAATTTTCAAGTCTTGCTACAGATTCTCAGTTGGATATAGGTCTGGACTATGACTGGGCCATTCTAACACATGAATATGCTTTGATCTAAACCATTCCATTGCAGCTTTGGCTGTATGTTTAGGGTCGTTGTCCTGCTGGAAGGTGAACCTCCACCCCAGTCTCAAGTCTTTAGCAGACTCTAAAAGGTTTTCTTCTAAGATTGCCCTGTATTTGGCTCCATCCATCTTCCCATCAACTCTGACCAGCTTCCCTGTCCCTGCTGAAGAAAAGTATCTCCACAACACGATACTGCTACCACCATGTGTCAGGGATGCGGGTGTGACCAGAGATGTGTGTACTGACACAGGGAAACACAGGCTCCAGATATGGTATAAACAAGACAATTTATTAAGACTAACAATACAAACATAAACGCAGTGCACCAAACCCCAAGCTAACACAAATACATACAACAAGGTGAAACAAACCCAAACCTAAACTGGTATAGATACACAGGTACATACACATATAGAGCACAACGTAGTCAGGCAGGCCGGGTCAATAACTATCGGGCAGGTAGGTACAGGAGGAGCAGGCGGAGAGAATGGTCAGGGTCACAAGCCAGGGATAAAACAGGAGAAGTCAGCAGAGGTCAGGATCAGGCAGGGTCGGCAACAAGTCAGGCAGGAACAGGAATGCAGGTTACAAGGTACAGGGGCCCATGGAAAAACACACACCAAGGCACAGACTGCAGGTCTGGCCATCCCTTAAATACAACTGCAATCAGCCCTAGGTGATGGCTAATTGCCGAAGTGAACCTCTGGTTGTTGAGAGCACCCGCTGGCCAGCCCTGGTACTGCAGCCCACAAGGCAGGTGAGTCCCACCACTATTGGCAAGTCCATTCCTGACACCATGTTTCACAGTGGGGATGGTGTGTTCAGGGTGATAAGCCATGTTAGTTTTCCACCACACACAGCGTTTTCCTTTAGGCGCAAAAGTAAAATTTTGGTCTCATCTGACCAGACCACCTCCTTCCACATGTTTGCTGTGTCTCCACATAACTTCTCGCAAACTGCAAATGGGACCTCTTATGGCTTTCTTTCAACAATGGCTTTCTTCTTGCCGGTTGTGACGAAGAGCCTAAATATTTTATTTCTGTGTTGTTAAAAACAATAAGTGTGTCAAACAGTCAGCTTGTCTGCTCAGTTACAGTGGGGATCAAAAGTTTGGGCACCCCAGCTAAAAATTTGTATTAATGTGCATAAAGAAGCCAAGGAAAGATGGAAAAATCTCCAAAAGGCATCAAATTACAGATTAGACATTCTTATAATATGTCAAAAAAAGTTAGATTTTATTTCCATCATTTACACTTTCAAAATAACAGAAAACAAAAAAATTGCATCTGCAAAAGTTTGTGCACCCTGCAGAATTTATAGCATGCACTGCCCCCTTTGCCAAGCTGAGACCTGCCAGTGTCATGGATTGTTCTCAATCATCGTCTGGGAAGACCAGGTGATGTCAATCTCAAAGGTTTTAAATGCCCAGACTCATCTGACCTTGCCCCAACAATCAGCACCATGGGTTCTTCTAAGTAGTTGTCTAGAAAACTGAAACTGAAAATAGTTGACGCTCACAAAGCTGGAGAAGGCTATAAGAAGATAGCAAAGCGTTTTCAGATGTCAATATTCTCTGTTCGGAATGTAATTAAGAAATGGCAGTCATCAGGAACAGTGGAAGTTAAAGCAAGATCTGGAAGACCAAGAAAAATATCAGACAGAACAACTCGCAGGATTGTGAGAAAAACAATTCAAAACCCACGTTTGACTGCACGATCCCTCCAGAAAGATCTGGCAGACACTGGAGTTGTGGTACACTATTCCACTATAAAGAGATACTTGTACAAATATGGTCTTCATGGAAGAGTCATCAGAAGAAAACCTCTTCTACGTCCTCACCACAAAAATCATCGTTTGAACTTTGCAAATGAACATATAGACAAGCCTTATGCATTTTGGAAACAAGTTCTGTGGACCGATGAGGTTAAAATTGAACTTTTTGGCCGGAATGAGCAAAGGTACGTTTGGAGAAGGGGCACAGAATTTAATGAAAAGAACCTCTGTCCAACTGTTTAGCATGGGGTTGGATCAATCATGCTTTGGAGTTCTGTTGCAGCCAGTGGCACAAGGAACATCTCACGAGTAGAAAGAAAAATGGATTCAATAAAATTTCAGCAAATTTTGGATGGTAACTTGATGCCATCTGTGAAAAAGCTGAAGTTAAAGAGAGGATGGCTTCTACAAATGGATAATGATCCTAAACACACCTCGAAATCCACGGGGGATTACATCAAGAGGCGTAAACTGAAGGTTTTCCCATGGCCTTCACAATCTCCTGACCTCAACATAATTGAAAATCTATGGATAGACCTTAAAAGAGCAGTGCGTGACAGACAGCCCAGAAATCTCAAAGAACTGGAAGACTTTTGTAAGGAAAAATGGGCAAAGATACCTCAAACAAGAATTGAAAGACTCTTGGCTGGCTACAAAAAGCGTTTACAAGCTGTGATACTTGCCAAAGGGGGCAGTACAAGATATTAACTCTGCAGGGTGCACAAACTTTTGCAGACGCCATTTTTTTGTTTTCTGTCATTTTGAAAGTGTAAATGATGGAAATAAAATCTAACTTTTGTTAACATATTATAAGAATGTCTAATCTGTAATTTGATGCCTTTTGGAGATTTTCCATCTTTCCTTGGCTTCTTTATGCACATTAATACAAATTTTTAGCTGGGGGGCCCAAACTTTCGATACCCACTGTAATTATTGGGAGTTCCTGTGCATTGCAGGGGGTGGGAGAAGAGGTAGATCTCAGCAGGGAGCACAGACAGCATAGTGTCCTGTAGCTGTGAAAAGCCAGACATGTTGGCACCGGGGGCTTGAAGCTTGGTCAAATTGAAAGGACCCTATAATGTCCCTATGGGGGAGAATGGGCAGAGCTTGAGTCAGGATGGACAGAGCAGCTCATGGCTGCTGGTCTCGCTGGGAGATGTACTGAACTGTGCTTTGCTTTGTGCACTGCTGGGACTTGTGGTTTTACATTGCCTGTGTGGTCTTGAAGCTGCGGCCAAGACACAGCCCTCCAAAGACCCGTGAGGAGTTGGTGCCTATCTGTATAGACTTCCTCTGCTGGGGCCACTGCTGGCTGGTGAGTCCCTGAATTGCTACCCTGTGCCAAGGACTTAACCCTCTTTGCTCTGCCTCCCTGCTGTGTGCCAACCCCTGCACTGAGGATCCAACCTGGGCTTAACCTATTGCCCACCAGAGTTCTGCCTCCCTGTTGTGTGCCACTCAGACGTAACCCATTTCCTGCCAGAGACTGCCGCAATGTTGTGTGCCACTTGGACTTAACCCATTGCCTGCCAGTCTGCCACCCTGTTGTGCGCCACTCAGGCTTAACCCATTGCCTGCCAGTCTGCCACCCTGTTGTGCGCCACTCAGGCTTAACCCACTGCCTGTCAGAGTCTGCCTGCCTGTTGTGGGCCCAGATGGTGCTACAGACTTAACGGTCATTTTTCCAGAACCTTGCTATACTCCGTGTGCCCTCCAAACCACTCAAAAGCCTGGTGTGTCCCACTGCTCTCCGCATGTGTTCTGTTCTACCCACCCCTCTGTCACAAACTGGTTGCAGCGGTGGGATCAGAACACTGAAGAGGAGGATGGAGAGCAACAGCCCCCTAACCCTGGACCTAACCCAGGGTAGTGAATACAGGAATTGGACTGTTGCAAGTTTGCAAGAAAAGGCTCAAGAACTAGGCCTTACCTACAGGGGCCTGTCCAAAGATGAACTGGTCACTGCTATTGAGTAAGCCAGCCTTCAAAGGGCAGACGGCATGGACGCACCACAGCCTGAGAATAGATTTCCTGGGTCAGATGGCCCAAGCCCCAGGAGCCCTTGGATCACTTGGTATGAGGAGGAGATGGCCATTCTCGGCCTAGAAGCCACCTTGGATGACAAACGGGCAGCTATCCAAAGAGCTCATGAGAGGGAAACCCTGAGGGACCCCAGGGGACCAGATGGCCCCTCCAGCCCACGAGCCCTTATGCCTGACCTACCAGGGATGACCCATAAGGACTTTAAGCCATTTTTCAAAGTTGCAAGAGATGTGAAGGAATTTTTCCAAGATTTTGAACATTTATGCCAATTGCTGGAAGTGCCCCGCGTGGACTGGGTGCACCACCTGGTAGGCCTGCTGGAAGGGGGCACTGCCGCTGCATACCGGACAATGGACTCCCGATGGAATCGAAACTATGATATGGTCAAACAGACTCTGCTTCAATACTATGCTGTGACCCCAGAAACCTACAGGGTTCATTTTCGAGACCCATTGCCTGCCAGAGTCTGCCTTCCTGTTGTGGGCCCAGACGGTCCTACGGACTTAACTTATTTTGCCAGAACCTTGCTATACTCATTGTGTGCCCTCCAAACCACTCAATAAAAGCCTGGTGTGTCCCACTGCTCTCCATGTGTGTTCTGTTTCACCCACCCCTCCATCACACCACGCTTCTATAAAGGCCTGAGCTGTGGATCCTTGCAGCTCCTCCAGAGTTACCATGGGCCTCTTGGCTGCTTCTCTGATTAATGCTCTCCTTGCCTGGCCAGTCAGTTTAGGTGGACAGCCATGTCTTGGTAGGTTTGCAGTTGTGCCATACTCTCTCCATTTTCAGATGATGGATTGAACAGTGCTCCATGAGATGTTCAAAGCTTGGGATATTTTTTTTTATAACCTAACCCTGCTTTAAAACTTCTCCACAACTTTATCCCTGTACTGTCTGGTGTGTTCCTTGGCCTTCTCTAACAAACTTCCGAGGGCTTCACAGAACAGCTGTATTTATACTGCAATTAAATTACACAGGTGGACTCTATTTACAAATTAAGTGACTTCTGGAGGCAAATGGTTCCACTAGATTTTAGTTAGGGGTAGCAGAGTAAAGGGGGCTGAATACAAATGCATGCCACACTTTTCAGATATTTATTTGTAAAAAATTTTGAAAACAGTTAATCATTTTCCTTCCACTCCACTATTATATGCCACTTTGTGTTGGTCTATCACAGTGATGGCGAACCCGTGGCACGCATGCCACAGCCGGCACGCCGAGCCTTATCTGTGGGCACACCAGGAGAATACCGTATTTTTCGCTCCATAAGACGCACTTTTTTTCCCCCCAAAAAAGGGGGGAAAATGTCAGTGCGTCTTATGGAGCGAATATAGAGCGGCCGGTCCGGTATTTCCACCGCCGCCGTGTCAGAATACCGGGCCAGCCGCTCAGCTCTGCAGTGGGACCGTACCTGTCCCTCTATCCAGCGGCGCGCTGTCTTCCCGGCTTCTGTAGTGTGCGTGACAGCCGGGTCCCAAGTGCGCATGCGCAAGAAGCAGTGCTCTTTGTGAATGGTAAGGCGGTACCTGGGACACATGACAGATTCCAGAAGCCACCGGACCAATCACAAAGCGCAGCGCTTCTCGCGCATGCGCACTGGGCATCCGGCTGTCCGACAAGCTCCCACACTACAGCAGAAGCCGGGAAGACAGCGCGCGGCTGGATAAAGGAACAGGTAAGATAAAAAAAAAAACTCTGCGGAAGTAAGAGCGGGTACCTGTCAAATTCAGGTACCCGCTCCCCCTCCCTCCCCAAAGGTCAGCAGTCATCTGTACTGTTCGCAGTCTCTGGTCATCCCTGTACTGTCCGCAGTCTCTGGTCATCCCCTGTACTGTCCGCAGTCTCTGGTCATCCCCTGTACTGCGTCCGCAGTCTCTGGTCATCCCCTGTACTGCGTCCGCAGTCTCTGGTCATCTCCTGTACTGCGTCCGCAGTCTCTGGTCATCTCCTGTACTGCGTCCGCAGTCTCTGGTCATCCCTGTACTGCGTCCGCAGTCTCTGGTCATCCCTGTACTGTGTCCGCAGTCTCTGGTCATCCCTGTACTGTGTCCGCAGTCTCTGGTCATCCCTGTACTGTGTCCGCAGTCTCTGGTCATCCCTGTACTGTGTCCGCAGTCTCTGGTCATCCCTGTACTGTTAATTAGTTTGCACTACTGTACGAGTTGTTTTTTCTAAACCAAAAGCTCGATATTCAGGTTTCATTGCAGTGTTGGCACTTTGAAAGAAATAAGTTGGTTTTGGGTTGCAGTTTGGGCACTCGGGCTCAAAAAGGTTCGCCATCACTGGTCTATCACATAAAATCCTAACAAAACACATTTATGTTTTTGGTTGTAACATGGCAAAATGTGGAAAATTTAAAGGGGTATAAATATTTTTTCAAGGCACTATAAATGGTATCAGTGCACTGAACGGACCATTGCTTAATGCTACGGTCCGCGTCTGCTTACTTTATTTCATATTGCTATTACGGACTGATCATAGCAATGAGCCAGTGTGCTACTTCATTGTGGCAGCCTACCAGTATCTATGATCCCATTTATTGGTTATTCAACACCGTTTTCTGGTCCTCCCGGGAGGTATTTTTTATCCATGATGCGAGTCAGCAGGGGAAGATTTAGGCCTCATTCGCATCAGTGTGCAGACGTGTCAGTTTTTCTCCATGCGTTCTCTATTGTTCTCTATGTGACCTGTTCACACCACAACACTGGTATCACATGGATTTTTTTTTGCACAGGAATCTGTGACATCAACATTGTGGTAAACAGGGCACATAACTGACGTGCATGAAAACATGTCTACTTGCATAAAAACTCACTGAAACATGCATTAAAATGTGAAACTAGTGTCTGTAAGTGAAATCTGCATGGTTTTCCCATTAGTTTGCATTTACATATAGTAGGCATAGAAAGAATAACCCCCCTGTAAAATAACCACATTAAGTTGCTTTGTGGTCTGAAATGAAGACAGACACACTTTTGTTTTATCCAACTGTGTTATAACACCAACATGTCCTTAAAAAAAACAAAAACAAAAAAAAAAAAGACTGAGTTGGAAATCTCCCCCCCTCCTAAAAATGACTTGTGAACTCAATCAGGTGTAGCTTATTACCTTCCCAATGGCACACCAAGCCATGTGACTTTCAACTGTGATCAGCTGTGGTCATTTTGACTAGCTCAGCATGAAAAGAGCTTTCCTGGAGCATTTCAGTCCATGGTAGTGCAAATGAAACATACAAATAACTATGGGTGGCAAGGCACTGTTAAAAGATCTCTGAGATGCTCCTTGGATCAGGACATCTCTCGAAACTGGATGAAAGATCCAGGAGGAAACTGGTCAGAGAGCTACCAAGAGGCCTACAGCAACTCTGAAGCAGTTGCAGGAATTTATGACAGAGTGGTCATTGTGTGCATATGAAAACAATATCACCTGTTCTCCACAAATGTGGCTTGTATGAGAGGGTTGCAAGAAAAAAGCCACTGTAAGAAGTTCACAGTGCACAGTGAAATCAGAATAAGCCATTTCAGTGCAGGAGAGGGGCAAGTACAACTGTGCAAGACTGAAGGGAAGGCCAGGAGTCAGATTTATCATTTTTAGCAAGGAAAGGAAGAACTCAGACTAAATACACAGACAGCAAATGGTGTATCAGCCTGTTTAAAAATCAATATGTACACTTAGATAAACCTGAAAAGCAGGCTACTGTTTTAAGATAAGTAGATGTTTCCTTTCACAGCTGACATTTTGATAAATACAGCTGTAGGTGAGTGAAAGGACAATGTCACAGCAGAATCCAAGACCTCTAACAGGCGGTGTAACAACTCCTCTCTTGGATCGGGAACGGCCAAGCATGTCTGGGCCTGCACAGCTCTGCCACGAATGGCATTCCCCTGAAGCTTACCCTGGATAAGGATCAGGGATGTTGAAGTGTTTACACAGCAGTTTGTCCGAGTGCCATTCAAACCAATCTCTGGTCAGCCTCTCGAACATTTTCATTTTCACCAAAGACTTGTCATTCTTATCCCCCTGCGGGAGAAACCGAAAACGTGAGAGGGGATTAAACTATTGTCTGAAATATAACAATACAAAAAAGTACTGTACATCTATACTACTAGACTATACTACATAAAGTTTTTTTCTTCATTTAAAGTTGAAATATTCATGATTAAATATATATATATTTATATATATATATAATCCTGTATTTAAAATTATATAAGGTTTTCAATAAAAAAAAGTAATGTATCAAGTATACAAATAAGTATAATTATTACTATTATTTTCTAAAATATATTGTTAATTATCCTCCAAGGCACTCTGTGACTAAGTGAATAAGCACAGACTTACAGCCATCTCTCTTAGCCAAATCCCTTATAGCTTTGCCACATCACACACCCTCTTCCTTCCAGTAATGCACATGTACTAGGGAGCTGCAGTGGCACACAAGGATCTATGGTAAGCCTGATAATCCAGACAGTTCATGCATAGTGCCCATGACCCTGACACTGCAGACCCTCTTTTCAAAATGCTATTCACCTGGCTGTCTGTTTTCCAATTTTTTTTAGCTACTGATCTGAAGCAAGCATGTATGGAGAATTTATGGGAATACAAAACTCACAATTTTCTTACATTTTCCAGGATGACAGCACAGCAACTAGCATTTTAGGAGAGGTCAGTAGAAACAACTTTCTTATTTACTCAAGTTTCCTTAAGGAGTTACAGCCTGGCTTCAAGACAGTAAATGAAAAAGAACCTTCCCAACAGGACACATACAGCAACAATCAACCTGATAGGAGTTCCAGTCCTTCCCTACTCTATTCAAAATTAACAAAAAAACAAACAAAAAAAACTTTTGGCTGTGCATACAATTTTATCTCAGACAGCATTTAAAACTGTTTCTAACCCTTCCCTATGCCATCTAAAAGTAACTTTTGGCTGGAGTTTGGCTTTAATAACCAACTACCTAAACTGCCTCAAGTGTGAATTTTCTGCACGGAGGAATGTTCAGGCACGGTCTTCCATATCTTGGTAGGAAAACCTGACAATCAGAATCAGATGAAGAGTTGATGAGTCAATGTCGATTCTTCGGCACCAGTCGGAGCCGTTCATGCGGCCTCGCTGACTAAACCCATACACGTCTGTGACAGGCCTTTCAATGCTAACCTGGCAAGCTTCTCTGGATCATTGTGCCTGTCATCAACCATGCAACTTCATGATAAAAGCATGTTTAATGAGGATTTTTCTATAATAAAAAAAGTATATTTTGTTTTTATACTGAACCTATTGCTGCGAAGAAGCTCTGTTTGCGGTGGTGTGGGTCACACTGGTGGCAGCAAAAGGGTTGTAATGGGAGTTTTGCTCTGTGATACTTATCTTTACAACTTGCGTTCCTTGTATATGTATATACAGTCAGGTCCATAAATATAGGGACACCGACACAATTCTAACATTTTTGGCTCTATACACCATCACAATGGATTTGAAATGAAACGAACAAGATGTGCTTTAACTGCAGACTGTCAGCTTTAATTTTAGGGTATTTACATCCAAATCAGGTGAACGGTGTAGGAATTACAACAGTTTGCATATGTGCCTCCCACTTGTTAAGGGACCAAAAGTAATGGGACAATTGGCTTCTCAGCTGTTCCATGGCCAGGTGTGTGTTTATTCCCTCATTATCCCAATTACAATGAGCAGATAAAAGGTCCAGAGTTAATTTCAAGTGTGCTATTTGCATTTGGAATCTGTTGCTGTCAACTCTCAAGATGAGATCCAAAGAGCTGTCACTATCAGTGAAGCAAGCCATCATTAGGCTGAAAAAACAAAACAAACCCATCAGAGAGATAGCAAAAACATTAGGCATGGCCAAAACAACTGTTTGGAACATTCTTAAAAAGAAGGAATGCACTGGTGAGCTCAGCAACACCAAAAGACCCGGAAGACAACTGTGGTGGATGACCGTAGAATTCTTTCCCTGGTGAAGAAAACACCCTTCACAACAGTTGGCCAGATCAAGAACACTCTCCAGGAGGTAGGTGTATGTGTGTCAAAGTCAACAATCAAGAGAAGACTTCACCAGAGTGAATACAGAGGGTTCACCACAAGATGTAAACCGTTGGTGAGCCTCAAAAACAGGAAGGCCAGATTAGAGTTTGCCAAATGACATCTAAAAAAGCCTTCATAGTTCTGGAACAGAAAAAATATATATATAATGGCGCCTATGGAAAAGGAAAAAGAATATCTATATATATCTATAAATCACTTATTATAATATACCAGCTGCAAAAAAACCACCAAAATCAATAAGGTGTAATAAATAACTCAAAAAAAATTATTTTGCGCTAGTAGATATAAAATTATCTCAATAAATCAAACATATAAATGGTGCAAAAAAAGTATATATGTGAAAAAATGTCCACACTTAAAAAATATAACACAAAAAACTAGCAAAAAATATATATATATAAAGTGACAATGCCACCACCAAAAATAAACTCACCAGAGCTAAAAAATATAATATAATATTTAAACCACATATTGCTCTGGGAACAGTAGTCTTAACGATAAGTCATTCATAGATGCATCTTCAAGGAATAGTATTCTGCAGAGACCAGATCCACATAGACCAATTTCAGATGGAGCAAGTTACTTTCAAATTATTTATCATCAAGGAAATCCACTTCTTAAGAAAGCCACCTTCAAACGTATCCAGAGAGGAAAATGCCAGACACTCGGAAGAAACAGAAGAGCTTCATGGCGCAGTATTATTAAAACAACATCTTTATTCAGTACTCATTGTACTTAACTCAAAGGGTGTCCCAGCCAACACCAGCATTAACAGCAATCACAGCAAAACAGACCCAGCTACTCGGCACATGCGCAGTAGCTCATTGGAAACGTAATGACGTCACATCGATCAAGCTCCGTCCTACGCGTTTCGTCATCGACGGCCTCACGGAGCGGACGCTCGATGATGTCGAGCGTCGATGAGGCCGTCGATGACGAAACGCGTAGGACGGAGCTTGATCGATGTGACGTCATTACGTTTCCAATGAGCTACTGCGCATGTGCCGAGTAGCTGGGTCTGTTTTGCTGTGATTGCTGTTAATGCTGGTGTTGGCTGGGACACCCTTTGAGTTAAGTACAATGAGTACTGAATAAAGATGTTGTTTTAATAATACTGCGCCATGAAGCTCTTCTGTTTCTTCCGAGTGTCTGGCATTTTCCTCTCTGGATACGTTTGAAGGTGGCTTTCTTAAGAAGTGGATTTCCTTGATGATAAATAATTTGAAAGTAACTTGCTCCATCTGAAATTGGTCTATGTGGATCTGGTCTCTGCAGAATACTATTCCTTGAAGATGCATCTATGAATGACTTATCGTTAAGACTACTGTTCCCAGAGCAATATATGGTTTAAATATTATATTATATTTTTTAGCTCTGGTGAGTTTATTTTTGGTGGTGGCATTGTCACTTTATATATATATTTTTTGCTAGTTTTTTGTGTTATATTTTTTAAGTGTGGACATTTTTTCACATATATACTTTTTTTGCACCATTTATATGTTTGATTTATTGAGATAATTTTATATCTACTAGCGCAAAATAATTTTTTTTGAGTTATAGTTCTGGAACAACATCCTATGGGCAGATGAGACCAAGATCAACTTGTACCAGAGTGATGGGAAGAGAAGAGTATGGAGAAGGAAAGGAACTGCTCATGATCCTAAGCATACCACCTCAACAGTGAAGCATGGTGGTGGTAGTGTCATGGCGTGGGCATGTATGGCTGCCAATGGAACTGCTTCTCTTGTATTTATTGATGATGTGACTGCTGACAAAAGCAGCAGGATGAATTCTGAAGTGTTTCGGGCAATATTATCTGCTCATATTCAGCCAAATGCTTCAGAACTCATTGGACGCCGCTTCACATTGCAGATGGACAATGACCCAAAGCAGACAGCAAAAGCAACCAAAGAGTTTTTTAAGGGAAAGAAGTGGAATGTTATGCAATGGCCAAGTCAATCACCTGACCTGAATCCGATTGAGTATGCATTTCACTTGCTGAAGACAAAACTGAAGGGAAAATGCCCCAAGAACAAGCAGGAACTGAAGACAGTTGCAATAGAGGCCTGGCAGAGCATCACCAGGGATGAAACCCAGCGTCTGGTGATGTCTATGCATTCCAGACTTCAGGCTGTAATTGACTGCAAAGGATTTGCAACCAAGTATTAAAAAGTGAAAGTTTGATTTATGATTATTATTCTGTCCCATTATTTTTGGTCCCTTAACAAGTGGGAGGCACATATGCAAACTGTTGTACTCCCTACACCGTTCATCGGATTTGGATGTAAATACCCTCAAATTAAAGCTGACAGCCTGCAGATAAAGCACATCTTGTTCGTTTCACTTCAAATCCATTGTGGTGGTGTATAGAGTCAAAAATGTTAGAATTGTGTCAATGTCCCAATATTTATGGACCTGACTGTACATGTATAAATAATTTTTTTCTGGGGAAAATTTTATATATATATATATATATATATATATATATATATATATATATATACATACATACACACACACATATACACACACACATATATTCACACACTGCTTCTCCTTTCACTGTCTAGTCACATGCAGGGGACAGGTTCAGGACGACCTGAGCTCAGAAGTAGTGGGTTGAATGATGCTGACTATCACACTGTGCATCTGGTGGCAGAAAAAAAGTACTGCAGAGGAATCTCAGGACTAAAGATTAACATTGCAGCAAAAGCTGGTTTTGTGGATTAATCTTTTAATGGGATTTTCATTTTTATCATGTTTTAGTTCCGCTTTAAATACCCATTCATACTTATAGATCATTAAATTGATAAACCCTGCGCAGTGGACAATGTGGGATATGTAGGCTGCTGCTAGCAACTAACACAGGTGAGTGTGATTATAAGTCAAATTGGATGCTGCACTGCCAATCCTATTGCTATAGGAAACCGTAAAAAAAAACCAAAAAAAATGTGAAAACCTCCCTATTACGGAAATGGAAAAATATTTGGCAATTAAAGTGAATAAATTCAAAATGGTGTTCAATGCAAATAAAATATGACATGATACAATACACCTCCCTCCTCAATTATAATGTGTATATAGTTGTTCACTTCAAAAGGATGAACTGATACACAATATTGTTTTTTGAATATCTGTTTTTTAAGGACATTTTGTGCATGTTGTATTAGGAGGAGGTGTATTGTAGCACCTGATGCATTGTAATATTTGGTATAGACACCAATCAATATATAGGGCTTATGTTTTTTCCAAATCTTATAATTTTTCATACATCATGGATTATAATATACACATTATTATTGAGGAGGGAGGTGTATTGTAGTACATACTATTTTATTTGGATTGAAAACAGTTTTGAATTTATTCACTTTAACTGGCAAATATTTTTCCATTTCCTTAGTAATAGGGGAGGTGTTGACAACATTTATCACTGTTTCCTATAGCAGTAGGATTGGCATCCAATTTGACTTCTAGATTAGGCTGTTGAAATCCAGAATATCCCGTCTCCATAAATTAATATACAAAATAGTAAAAGGAACATTGGGGTTATTTTGAAAGGGCAGTTGCAGCTGTTTATCAAACACGTTTTTAGAAGGGGAAAAAATACACTAAAATGAATTATAGTGCAAACACATACTAATTTACCCAATTTTTTTGTAAAATTAAGGAAAGGTTTGTGTTAAGTAAATAGGTACAAAACACGTCAAGCCAAAAAACAAAAAAACAAAAAACTATGGTAGCCAAAATTCTCCATAGCCATTACAGGTGGTTAGTTTAGAGTAAACTAACCTTAGAATTATAGTTCCCCCTTCTGCATTCATGTTACCTCACGTGTGGTGCAATTGATACATGTGCTTGGCCTATGCTGCTTGTTTTATATGGGGTGTGTACGAGGGTGATGGGTGATTAAAGAAAGCACTTTATTTCTTTAACTTTATTGCTATCACAAGGGGGCTAAAAAGCCCCTATATGATAGCTTTGGCACAAGGCAGGTACTCTAAGGTCTATTTTGGTGGTCTTGGAGAGACCCATAAAAGTGATTATTTTTTATTGGAAAGCCCATTGCTGGCTCTTAAAGCCAGTGCCAAGCTCAGAGCTGCTGCTTGATTTACCCACTTACCAAGCAGCTGTGTATAAACGTACCTTCGTAGACAAGTGATTAGAGGATAAGTTTTTTTGGAACATGTTACACCCATATTTAGGGTGGAACATGTAACATATTCCAACTCCTGCTGCTTCTCCCTCCGATCCCCCCTCAGTGTGACAGCGGGCAAGGGAATCTTCTCCCAACATCGGCTGTCACAATTCAAAAATAGCATGGCTGTTTGGAAGCTCCTCCCACATGGCCACATTATTTATTCACAATTTCCTTTGAATTAATAAACTACAAGTACCATCAGCCATTGCGGCAGACAGCTTGTAGCTCTGAATGAACTGTGAGCGTGCTGATGAGCTCCCTTTTAATTCATTCAAAATTCCTGCAGCTTTCAAACTGACATGTATGGAGGTACACGCTGAAAGCTGCAGGGCTTGTTTGCAGAAACCTGATCACAGGTGCAATGCTTTCCAGGTTTCTGCAGGAAAAAAAAAAATAAATGCACAATTTTTTTCTGTGAGGATTTGTACATTTATTGTTTTTTTTTTTTCTAAATAGGTGAACTTATCCTTTAAGGCAGAGTTCTCCAAACTTTCTAAACAAAAGGGCCAGTTTACTGTCCTTCAAACATTAGAAGGGCCAGACTGTTGCCAGCGGGAGTAAACAGTTTGGTATTAGGGGGAGATATAGTGCCCCATTATTGGTTGGCAGTGGAAGTAAGCAGTGTCCCCTCATTGGTGTCAGGGGGAGGAATAGTGCCGCATCGTTGGTGTCAGGGGGAGGAACAGTGCCCCATCATTGGTGTCAGGGGGAGGAATAGTGCCCCATCATTGGTGTCAGGGGGAGGAATAGTGCCCCATCATTGGTGTCAGGGGGAGGAACTATGCCAGACTGCTGCTGACAGTAGGGGGAAATAGTGACCCAAGGGCCTGGATAAAAGCAAGCAAAGGGCCGCATCTGGCCCCCAGACTGCAGTTTGGAGACCACTGCTTTAAAGGAAACCCTAGCTGCTCTGTAAGTAAACAGTTGAAGCCATCATTTACAGACCACTACACTGGCAGCACAGGGCATTACGACAACTATGTGCAACAGTGTACAGAAGTGTGTCCATTTTTCTTGGAAACATGAATTTACCCTTTAAAACCTCTTAGTTTGTTATGATAACCCATGCTCTGGTTGATTCATTCAGATGTGGGAAAGCATACAGCCTGACCATGTAGTGAGTCATAGCTGAGCAGAAGGAGCTCCACTACTACAAGGCCTTAGTATGCCCACGGCTTCTAAAACATTTCCTTGCTTACCAAGTAGTTTAAAGTAAGTGTAGCATCACCCCTTAGGAGTCGTTAAAGATTTGGGTCCCCCTATAGTCCTGCAAAGCCAGGCAACACCATTTCCTTCAGACATTGCACTCCAGAGACAGTAAACAGTTCTTGAACTTGTTTTTTGGATTTTATTAGGGGATGATAACTTGGATGAATATGAGGGACACATGGGATGCCCAAAAGGACTGTAAAACGGAGGACAACTTCCCAAAACTATGTACAAGTAGTCAAAAGGGGTTTTCACTTCTCTTCTTGGGAGAGCTAGCCAGCCTCTCCATGTGTACATGCCTGGATCCCAGATGAAATCTCTTCAGCCAGCTGCCTGAGGGAATCCCTGGCCAAGAGGTCCCAGAAGCTGCCACCTTAAATGAAAGCAGTCCCAGATGGGGACTAGTTAAGTTTCCCATCCGAATGCCCTTTCCCCTTATCCGGTCCCGGGGGTATGGGGTTACTCATTCAGTCTCTCCTGCAAGCTTGTGGATTGGTGGCTGCAGTTAAGGCCTTACACTGGGCTGGCTCCTTACCTGCTTTCCAGGCTGTCCTAGCCTGCTCAGCAATAGGAGAGTTCAGGTGGAAGATAAACTGAGCAGGATGAAGTGTGGAGCCTGGGAGCTGGTCCAAGAGAGGGGCCTGCAGGTAGGTCAGGATCCCTTGAGTGTGCAGACCAGCCATTCTTCACCCCTGCCCACTGAATTTTAGAGACTTCTCCAGGTCTCTAGATCAAGGGGAAGTTCCAGAGAGCTTCTCAGCCCTGACATTTTACCCTTTCTTGCTATTCCACCAGGCTGCTACCTCTAACTAAGAATAATCAACTAGCTCCCCCCAGCTACCTAGGAGGATGCTACATAAGGAAAAGAAGACTTTAGAGAAACTGCAGGCAAAAATGAAAGGATGCAACTAGTAGATTTGGAAATGCATGTGTCTGTACAAACATATCTGTCAAAATATAAGCTCTGATGAAGGGTGTAGGGGACAAAAGCTTGGTCCCCAAAGCACAGTGGCTGTGTATACAGTTTTCATTTGATTTTACACTGCAATACCCTTGTATCCGGGCTGTAGTATTATAGTAAGTCACGTTACATCTAGACACATTGTCAAAACCTTGTCATTGAAGGCTGTGCTTTTGTGAATGGCAAAGCAAACAGAAGGGGCAGAGACAAGTCACCAGCACTGTCATACAATTCCCTCCGATGTGGCGTAATGAGCAAACATGGCTGCCCATGTTATATATTATAATTACACACCATACATAGGATCAAGGTTTTCAAAACAATAAGACGCATTAAGATTTTATTTTTTTTTGTGCCTTAACTCTGAGTGCTGCAAAGCTACTAACACAGTAGTGAGACAGGAAGTAGACAAGACACTGTCTATGTATAGTGTGCAGCTATTAGAGATTTTATTAAAAAACAAAAAAGTCATTATGATCTGCTACTTTTCTGTCCTTCATGGAGTTTCTGGATGTATATTTCACATCTTTCGTGATTTTCTGGATTCCTCTCAAACGGTTGGAAATCTGTTGCGTTTGGCTGTACAAGCCGGTGGTCAAGCAGCTCATCATGCCACCTGTTCTGTGCCTCATCTTTGGATACAGCCTGGAATCAGTTGTTCATAGCTTCCTGTGAAAGTTTATGTGCTTTTAGCCTCTGCTCCTCTATTTTGTTTTACATCTCTGATCCTTTCCTGGTCTTTGTCAGAGGAGGTCCAGGACGGAGGATGAACCTAGTAATATAATCACAAAATGCACCATGATTCCAATTTGTCAAGTTTTTATTCTTGCATCAGGAATATAATGCCAGTGTGCATGCTCATGTATCGGCATGGGCAGGTGTGCATGGGTGTAATGCAGATAAGCTTAGATCTAGTCCCACTATTGCTGCCCCTGGCCTATTCCATGTACATTAGTGCTCTCTGCTGTTATATGGCACTGCCCAACCATTGCAGACCACAATGCTGCCTGCTGTTCCTATACCATGCTGCCCAATGAGGACCACAACCTGTTCTGGTGACTTGACCCTGTCTTCTGTTGCCATGGCTCACTGTTGTTGATCTTAGCTTGCATCCTGAATATGAGTTGAGGTCCATCCCTGAGCTTTCCCCAGGAATCCTGGTTTCCATGCTTCTACCTTCTGAGCATCAGCAGTCCAAGTTCCAGTGGACCCAGGCTGGACATCCCAGGCTCTCTTGCCTCTTCCAGCACCCTGGCTGCCCTCATCCCCTCAAACTCCCTAATTACTGCCCTCAAGATCTCCTTGAAATAGCACTGTTGACCCAACCCACTTGATCTAGAAGTTATGTCCTAATCAGAAGTTAGGCACAGTATGTCAAAAAAGGTACCTGCTACACATTGCTAATGACCAGCAAGAACTCCCAGATATCCTGCACTGAAAATCCTAATGGTGCAACTGTCTCCTATGTACTGAGGGCAAACTACTCACCCTGAAGTGCCTCCTCCCACAACATCTCCCTTCTGAAGGGAAGATCTGAGTTGGTGTCTACAAGGTAGTTGATCCTTCTTTGGTTTAGCAGGAAGGAGGACTCTGGGAAGATGTCAGCAGGGCTTGCAAAGCAGCAGAATTCTGATTGGCTGCATTTAGCACAGGTTGGAAGAAGTGCACTTGTAATCCCTTGGAAGCTCAGGTGTTGGATAAACCTGCCAACATTCAAAAAAAGGCACACCATCAGAAAAATATTTTAACTTTGTTAACTGTATGCGCTCAAAGTAAGCTAACTCTGTTTATTAATTCCTGTTTGAATACCAGGAAATTAGAGAACATCTTCCCAGTTTGTTTGTTTTTTTTTTTTTAATTTCAGCATGGGAACTTTTCTCACTACCTGTCTGTTTTAAAAATATCAAACAGAAATTGAGAAATCTTTTCACAATATACAATGCTTTAGCAAAGCGGGAAAAAGTTTGAACCGAAGTAAGGTTTAAGCTGACTTGTGTCTCCATTGGAGAGATTCTCAATCTCTTGCTGTCCAGGTAACATGCCAGATAGAACATGAAAAGAAGCTGACTTTACGTAGTATCTAAAACCCGACAGAGATTCTATGTCCTCCCCAATCTTTCCTCATTATAATTGTTATGTTGCCCCTGCAGCTTAAAGACACTATGCATTTCTGCTGTTCTGAATGCCCAAGAGCTGCGTACAGCCAGCTATAGACAAGAATTGGTGAAGGTAGCTGTATGCAGTCATTTGCGTAAAGTAGCCCATAGAAATAGTGCATTGAAAACACCTACAGTGCATTATATCTGTGTACGTACAAAATAAAGCAATGCATGGCTGCATACAGCTGCCTTCACCCATTCACAAGCAAATGTGCCCACGTGCATGTAGCTATAAAGCTGGACTTCAATCATCAGTGTTAAAGGAGAACTGTAATGTAAAAACAGACCCATTCATCTTCACACTGCTAGCTTGACTCCTGATTGGTTCAGGAGACTATGGGAAGGCAATATAAAGTTACATTGGCTTGGGTCAATTTAAGTATACATATTTAATACCTGAGATATGTCTCAAAAAAAAAAAAAAAAGGCATTTTGTAAATGGCAGTGGTGCCACGCAACCCTGTGGTCAGCATGTAGGACTCAGGAGATAGCAGCAATCATCGTGAGGCACTGGCTACTACAGTATATGGTATGAAATTTGCATACTTACATTGGTTCAAGTTGGCTTACTTACATTGATCAACCTGGTATATCTACATTGGTCCAAGTTGGCAGCACAGTGGCTAAATGGTTTGTACTTCCGCCTGGCAGTATTAGGGTCGTTGGTTCGAATCCCAGCCACGGCACCACCTGCCTGGAGTTTGCATGTTCTCCCTGTGACTGCGTGAGTTTCCTGCAGGTACTCCGGTTTCCTCCCACACTCCAAAGACATGCTGGTAGGTTAATTGGCTCCTGTCTAAATTGGCCCTAGTATGTGTATGAATGTGAGTTAGGGACTTTAGATTGTACACTTCTTGAGGGTTAGGGACTGATGTGAATGTACAATAAATGTATGTAAAGCGCTGCGTAAATTGATGGCGCTATATAAGAAATAATAAATAAATAATAATAATAAGACCACCTACAGTGGTATAAGCTCAACCAATCCGACTGTACCATTAGGATTATACCTGGATATGAATTTGGCAGATTTTTTGACTCAGTGGATTGAATTTTCAAGTAATATGAAGTGCACATTATGGGATAGCCTGCTTGTTAACTGCAGACTGTATGTAAGCTTTAAAGGTTACCGTATATACTCTAGTATAAGCCGACCCGAATATAAGCCGAGGTACCTAATTTTACCACAAAAAACTGGGAAAAACTATTGACTCGAGTATAAGCCGGTGGTGTCAGTGGGGGGAGGAATAGTGCCCCATCGTTGGTGTCAGTGGGGGGAGGAATAGTGCCCCATCCTTGGTGTCAGTGGGGGGAGGAATAGTGCCCCATCCTTGGTGTCAGTGGGGGGAGGAATAGTGCCCCATCCTTGGTATTAGTGACACCAATGATCGGGCACTATTCCTCCCACTGACACCAATGATACTTACCTTGCTGACCCCTGCTCCAGCCTGGACTCGCTCGCTCCCTCCCTCTCCCATGGTACACACTTACCGGTCAGATGTCTTCCTTCTCCGGCCACTCTCCTCCTCTTCACTCGCTCGATCTTCGCGGTGCCGCTCGGCTCCTCCTCTCCAAGCTCCACCTCCTCGCCGGTGATTGGGCGCCTGTGTGCCTCTCCTGAGCTACAGTTCCGGCGGCCAATCACCGGCGAGGATTGATCCCGGGGGTGTGTCCAGATGACAGGGACGGCATGTCATCCCGCCCACACCTGGACGTTGACTCGAGTATAAGCCGAGGGGGGCGTTTTTCAGCACAGAAAATGTGCTGAAAAACTCGGCTTATACTCGAGTATATACGGTAAGTGCAAATGCTGCTGCTGCTGCCACCACATAGCTTCAACTTGAAAATCCTCCCATTTGAGCCCTCCAGGGAAAGGGTGGAGCACCTTAAGCAGCCTAGAGATGAATCTTCTTTTTTTTTTTTTGTTCAACCAGTGGGTTTAACAAAAAAAACAAAGAAAAACAAAAAAAAAAACAAAGACTATTCCCCCATCCACACATTTAATACTCCCCACTAATCCTATAGCTAGCAGCACTGATTGCACAGGAAAAATCTAATAAGGCAGTTATACAGCAGTAGAGGAGTTTCTGTATAACCAGCCTGCCCATATATGGATCGAAATATGACTGGTCCTTACTGAACTTACCACATTTCGATCTAGGGTAGGGTAGGCTTGGCTTAAGGGTAAAGCCTAGTACACACTATTTTTTTTCGTTCATCCCAGCGGGCTGAATGAAAAATAGCTGACAGCTCAGGGAGGAGCTGCTGTACTAACTATCCAATCTTAGAACACAATAGCACATCAGGGGAGATTGCTGTACTGACAGGGGTGACGGGCCCCCCCTGCCAGAACACTCCGGTCAGTGCTCTCAGGAGCCGATCTGCAGACCTTTTCCGGTCATGCCCTGTCCAGCCAACCTCTATCAGACCGGCTGCCATACAAACAGACCAAATGTCAGCCGGTTTCTATTGAACCGGTCGCTGCCACCGGACAATTGGTCCGTGTACTAGGCTTAAGTTTACTTGCCCTTTGAACTACCGTCTTATCTTTTGTAATTCTGTATTATTTTACTTTGCCCGGGGTCAGTAGGGGGCCCCATGAGATGCCCCTGGTACCATTTCATAGGCATTTTTGAGTTTGGGCAAGGACACAGGGGCCCCATGATCCCCTATTGCCTGGGGGCCCCATGAGTTGTCAGTCCTCCCCTGCTCAACACCTTACCCCTCCCCCAATTCTTACCCTTTTTACTTCCCCGCTTTTATTCCCCCTCTCTCTCTCTCACCTTGCACTGTTTGACATTAAGAGTACAGTTATCTTATGAGCTAGAAACATTTATTACAATATTGGTTTCTGCCAACAGTTTATTATGGTTTCAGAGAGCCTTCATAAAACATAATTACAAAAATAAAAGATAAATTAGGACAGCTGCCAGCTAAAGCTGCTTTCACACCAATCTGTTTTTCTTCCACGTTTGTATTTAAAAAAAAGGGGAAGAAAATTGTGAGACCATGTATTCCTATGGAACTCTTCACACTAATCCGTTGTGGGTCAGGTGCGTTTTTTAAAACCATGCTTGCTGCATTTTTGGTGTGGTAAAAGAAAAAAAACACACCAAAAATTCACCTCCCCATTGCAATCAATGTAAATGTGGCAAAAACACATCAAAAACACATCCACGGTATGTTTTTGAGTCACATGCCCTGTAAACAAACACGGTAAAAACGCATATGCGTTTTTGCCGTGTATTTGCTAGAATCAGTGTGAAAGTAGCCTTAGCCTAAGCTATAAAACAAATTTACAAAATAAATTCCTTAAGCAAAGATGACTATGGAAGGGATATTTTACCTTTTTCATCAGTGGAGACAGCTGTGTCGCTATAGAGAAGCCCTCTAGGACTTTGCCGATGTATTAGTTCTTTCATAGACTCTGAAAAAGGTGACAGCAGTTCTTTGTCTGATGACAGATAAATGTAATTTCTCAGTCTCAAGCTAGAAATCCACCTTAAAAAGGGTAGCTGTAAATATTATCACTGCATGTTAAGCAGACATAGGCTACACTTCCCAATGTATGTGCCTACCACCTTATAGCTGTGTATCTGTGTGCTTTAGGCAGGATTAAAAAAAAAAAAAAAAAGCAAAATGTGCCCTATTGTCTCTGGGCCCTACTACGAGTACAAACAATGATTGCCAGTTGCAGGGGGAATTCGTTTTGGGTTGTTTTTTGGTGCTAGGTTATGGTAATAGCAATAAATATACAGTTACACTTTTAAAGGGGTTTTTTTTTACGATTCTGGACCAATATTTCTTTAACAAAAAAAAAAAAAAAAAAAGAAGACTTCCATTACTCATTTATCACCGAATTAAAGCTGAATTTGTCCTTAAAAAAACACGGTATAATCCACCTGGATGCACTAAGTAGCTGTGGTGATATGTACGGTTTTACTGAAACGTGACAAAGTAGCAAAACCATTCAGGAGTTAGAATTAGTTTTACCTTCATCATGAAGGGGTTATACAAATAAATCAGAAACAAAATATGATAAAACGGAAATGTGGTAAATACAGCTGTGGTTGCTCAGGATTTATGTACTAAGTGCTGAGAAGCACTTGGAGGGTTAACTGGACAAGTGTTTTATAGACAAAGAGAGAAGAGGTAAACATAGCCATTGCCCTCAGCCAAGCAAACAAAACACAACAATGGGCACAAGTCCTTTGATACAAGTGCTTGGCACACAGGTGAGACAGATCTGTGAGTACAGGACTACAGGTAGCACCAGGGACAGGAAGGGCCACAGAGGGATTATAGTGCTACTCCTTCTCAGCAAAATAACAGTTAAAGGTGAACTCTGAGCACAAAAACTATTCTATATTCCTCAACAGCCACAAAGGATTAACATCCAATTTGTGTGCACCAAATGCCTTTGCAAACTCTGATGTTACCTTGTAAAAATAGCAGTGGCGAAATCACTGTGCTGTGTATAGTCTGTGCAGAGCTGTGGGAGGGGCCAGCAGGCTCCACCCACTACAGGCTGCCTGTAGAAAACTACAAGAGGAGGCAGAGACAAGACCAGTCACTCTGCACAATGAGCGAGAGCAGCAGTGAGCGGTCTTTATTACAGGAAGTCTCATACTGGATTACTGCACAAATCTGGAAGAAATACATAAAGCGCGCTCAAGGAAAAATACACAACAAATGTACTTGGACAATATTTACAGCAGAGTTCAACTTGAACACAATAACAAAAAATGCAATATGCTGCAGCTTAACGGTCTTTAGATGTTGTGGCTACTAAATTTTTTTCCCCCTCCTTCTGGGTCCATTCACAAAGGGTGCAGACACATGCAGGGTCATCCTGCCGTGCAGGGTCATCTTTTACTAGCACAGGGATGCACAGCTGTTGCGAACATCCCCGTGCCGGCGTCCCATTCATTTTTATTGAGACATATGGCTACACAGGCACAGCTGCTGTATCCTGATATAACATGGGTCCCCGAATGCATGCAGGGTGCGTTCAGGGATCCGCACCCACCCATGTTAAATTAGGACACAGCGGTTGTGCGGCATGTCCTAATAGAAAAATAATGGGACGCCAGCACAGAGATGCAAGCAACAGCTGTGCATCCTTGTGCTGGTAAAAGATGGCCCTGCACAGGAATCACATGTCTGCACCCCGTGTGAATGGGTCCTTATTTTTACTTGGTGTGCTGTCCAGTAACGCACTTACTGTCCTCGGGGGACAACGCTCACTCACTGTACTGTTTGTATGTAGTAGCAGTGTTGTCACTCTTAGAGAGGACTGCAGAACATCTCCTTTTGTTGCCCCCTTAAAGGCGAAGGTGAACTGTAGTCCTCAAAGATAGTTGAGAACAATGCTGATAAGTAGCAGCAAGAGCAGGGAGCAAAAGAAGTTAATCGGCTCACTGGATTTGTGGTTAGATGTACAGGCATATTTTTTTCTACTTATTGCTAGATATAGATATAATAAAGTACATTAAAAAAAGGTATATTTAACAGACCAAAAGGGTGTAAAGAGACGTTCAATGTTAGGGCTTACTTTACAATGAAAGTGTTAGGCATTTTAAACATGTAAAGAGTAATCCCACCCAAACTTTCAATTTCTTGGTCATGATGGAGGAGTGGGTAAGGATTAGATTCCACATCAAATTCTTTCCTCTATCCAAGGCTCCATTAGAGATATTTGCTCTCATTCAAGGTTTCAGAGTCAAGAGAGTTTCCAAAGATAAGAAATAAGGGAAACATTTGCACAAAGACACCAAGAGCAAAGAAAATCTTAAGGGGTAGAACCGACAAATACACCCCACTTCACTCAGTATTAAAAATGGTGTCACCAAAGCTGAGGCCAAACAGGAGGAACCTCCAAGATCTAGTCGCTACTGCCAACAAACCCAACTAAGCTCTCCTACATGACAGCTCCAAGACAAGTCTAACATTAACAAAACGATTGTCATGGACACATGGCATGAATGGAGCTCCTGGGCATTCCACGGTGTAGCAATCGTGCACACAGAGATGGATGCGAAACTCCATTTTGGCAAAGGATCGTCCATCTTGTATAATTAGCTCTCTCTCCCTCTGCCCTCATCCCCCCTCCCTCTCTGTTGAGTGACATGTGGTCAGTGTATGTTTGCAGAGATCACAGGCAACAAACTCAGTGGGAGGGCGTCCTGGCTATAAAACCTCACTAGCTAGATGCCCCGCTGTCTAAGAAACTCTTGCTTGGAAAGGGATCGTAAAAGCGTAAAACGAGTCCTTCCCTGAG
Source organism: Staurois parvus (assembly GCF_062004578.1). NCBI lineage: Eukaryota > Metazoa > Chordata > Amphibia > Anura > Ranidae > Staurois > Staurois parvus. The sequence goes on along the minus strand of NW_028318337.1, from coordinate 1,662,315 downwards.
TTCAAAGACACTCCAGATAAGCCATAAAGCAGACATCACATTTAAGACCCATTTTCCCCTATGATTTCATATCTTGGATTATGAAAGACACAAACATGGAGCACATATTCGGATGGCTCACTTTAATACAAACCGTTTGATATATTATATCCCCTAGCTGTGATCAGAGCAGAAAATAATATCTCCTTAACCATCCCAGCAGGTATGTCATATTTCTAATGTAGACATTCAGCAGACAATTCTGCGTATTAATCTACCCGTGGGTGGAATGTTACATGTACCTAGGAAAAGTTATTGACCAAAGTATAATTTCTGAGGGCTTTGGACATAGCCTGAGGTCTCCACGTACACCTCCCTCCCCGCGTTTCCTTTTTCTCTGTACAAAAAGTTGGTGGCAGTGTGAAGGGTTAATTGCGTAATTAACCTGACCCAGTAACAATCACTCCCAGGCTGCAGGTACACAGATTGTAGTCCATTAGCTGGAAAATCTGTGTGCAGGGTGCAGCTGGGCATGGCATTGTTACGCACGTGACAGCACGGTTTTAGATTGGCTAGTCCTTTGGTCACAAGTTTGGTGAGAAGGGCTAGGGTCTGACGCCGCGATCGTCACACACGGCATTATAAACGTCTCTCTCATTGAAGCTAATTTGATTTTTTTCTTAAGGTGGTACCTGGTCCCCTCTTGATAAGGTTACCTGGTCCATTGTCCCTCTGTTTTCGAAGGTAAACATCAAATTACTAGTTTGCATACATGGTGACCACCCCAGAGTCAGATTTCTGGAATGGGCTCTATGCACTTATAAGAAAAGTTACAAGCCGTTAAAGTTTAACCACTTGCCGTCCGCCTGCTGTTTATAAACGGCAGGGTGGTGGCACTCCAGGGGCGGGTTGCCGTTCATAAACGGCACCCGCCTTTTCTAGCTGTGCGCGCTCCCTGGGAGCCCGCAGCACCGCGATCCGGTGCCTGCTGTGTCCTCTAGACACAGTGAAACACCGATCGATGGACGGGACCTCTGTACAAGGTCCCGATCATGTGATCACTGATTGGCCAATCAGTGATCACATGCAAAGTAGTAAGCAAGATGTCACTTGTGACATCATTGCTTACATGTGAAATCTGTGAATGATCACAGAGGTCACATGGTACAAGGCTATTCACAACAGCCTTGTACCATGTGACAAGGTGTGACCAATCACAGCTCACTCAGTATTTCTCAATGGCTGCAAGAATGCAGACAGAGAGAAAGAGAAATGATTGCTTTTACATCCTATATGGGTGTAAAAGCAATCACCGTAAAAAAAAAAAAAAAAAATCTTCATCACCCCCCACAAGTAGTACAGTGTCACCATGGTGACACTGTACTGCTAGGGTGACAGTATGTAAAAAAAAACAAAAAAAACCCATAAATAATAATATAAAAAAATAAAATAAAAAAATAAAAATGTAAAAAAAAAGTGTTTAAAAATTATAATTTTTGGTTATAAACTAATTTGGCATATTTTACTATATATTACTAAAAATATATCGGAATACATTTTGGTCAAGATTTATGATGAAAGATTATTTGCAAAATTTTATAAGAAAAACACTTTTTTTCTAAATTTTTGGACTTTTTCATTTACATAGCAAAAAAAATAAAAATCCCAGCGGTGAATAAATACCACCAAAATAAAGCTTTATCTGTCTCAAAAAAATGGTAAAAAATTCATATGGGTACAGTATTGCATGACCGCGCAATTGTCATTCAAAGTGTGATAGCGCTGAAAGCTGAAAATTGCCCTGGACAGGAAGGGGGTAAAAGTGTCCAGACAGGAAGTGGTTAACAGAGATCCCGGAACTGCACTTCTCAATGAACCTATTCCTGGTATTCCATAATGGTCTAGCGCCACTAATCTCTTTTTATATTCCTGGCAGCTAAAATCTGCTATAAGGTGATGGAAAAACTTCTGAGTATCCCTTTCCTTACCTAAAAATAAGATCTCACAAAGCATTCTCCTTACTAAGATAGAAGCTGGCAGGGCTACTGCCAGGCGTCAGACTGCTCATAAAAAACTGAAACTAGTTTCAGAGAGTGGAGTGTTTTTTAATAAAGGATAAGTTCACTTTTAAAAAATAAATGATACATGCACATCTTTTTGCAGGTTAAAAAAAATGTGCATTTATTTATTTTTTTTTACCAGGAGACTAGAAATCATTGCACCCGCAATCACCAGATTCTACCCTAAAAACAGGTGAAACGTAACATGTTCCCAAAGGTAAACTTATTATATTTGAACAACAGTAACAGTAGGCATACAGTGGTATCTGTTCTTAAAGTAGAATTCCTAAATCCAATCCAAGTCTTAAAAATATCCCCTCCCCTCTCCTAACACCTATGCTGAATAACCTGTGTAAAAAAGGTGTATGTGTAACCATTGTCATACCAAACTGATATTATGATTTGGCTCCTCCATGTTGGCCAGGAAGGGAGGGAGTATTGACAACTGGCACATGGAAACCTATGGATGAAGCCGCCATTCTCAGAATTCCCAGCCGCTGTTTAGCGCTCTTGCCACCCCCCCTGGAAAAAGGGGATCAAATTACAGGATAAGAAAGGGAGGGGCTTTTTTTTTTTTTTAGACAAATTAGGGTTCGGCTGGAATAATACTTTAAGAAAGACTTTTAAATATTGAAGTTTGGATGATGATTGGATCATTCTACCCTTTTAATCAATCAAGTGCATGTACTAAAAATGTGCCATTGCTGTATTGTAAATGTCAGATGCACTTTACTAATCCTTACTTTTCTTGTTTCTATATTGTTTTAGTGCAGTCCACCCAAACAGGTCATCTCCGCTCTCCTCTCTGAGCACCGTGTCATACTTTGACAGGGAGTCTGTACCATATATGTCGTCATCATCCTCCTCCTCCAGGCTCCCAAACACCGAAAGCCTGCACAGATAACACAGCACAGTGTGGTTTACAAGCTAGTACTGCAACCAAAGGGGTGAATTGAGGTGAAGGTCCCTGACAACTACAGAACAGCAGGCTTTAGCACTATTCTGCCCAATACACACCAGCAACCATGCACCCAACACAGCTGCCTGTGTGAATGAGCCCCAAGATATATTCTGGATACAATGCCTTGTATAACCAGAACTGTAGTAACTACTAGTGCAGTAATTATATGATTATAAGGTGGTACCTGTCCAGAAATCGGAATTTTTCTTCTTCTGCCATGTCACACATCTCCCAGTGAACTAGATGTCCGATCAGAGCCATCACCAAAAAGATTAACACGAGAATCCAGAGATCCAAATAAGGCCTGGCAAGGACCCAGGCCCTGCTAACCAATGCCATGGACAATTACCGGTATCCTTTACAGTGAAATCTATGGGGGGGGGGTCTCATCTTTGGGTGCAAAAATCACATTCTCGGGTAGGTATTCGTCTTCTTCATCCTAGGGTAAAAGCCACAGAAAGAACAGTAAAGTCAAAATCAAAACACTTCGATAAGTGGAGGTCAGTTTGGAGCAAGGGGCATTGGTATGCAGACCGCCTTGGATAATGTACACAGCTGGCACTGAGACCCCAAGACTGAAATCCAAAACTAAAAAAAACTAAAATTCCAATGAATGAATGGAGCAGGCCAGTGACAGGCTGGGAAGGAAAGAAGCTAGATGACGCTGGACATCCCGCCAGCATGAGCGGAGCTCTGTCTGCCTTGCTGCAGCTTCTAATGTACATTGTGAGAAGCTCAAAGTGTACAGTGCAGAGGCGTAGCTGGGGGGGGCAGGGGGGTACATACGTACCCAGGCGCCAAGGTACAGGGGCGCTAAAATGAGGCTTACAACGGAAGGGACACTTAGTACAGGGGCAGGCAGCGGGCTGCTGTGTCTTACCTGGCTCCGTGTCCCAGTCCCACGACGATCCAATCCAGGAGGCGCTGCTGGAGGAGGGGTAGAGAGGTCCGCAGGTCCGGTGTCTTCTTTTCCCTGGACGTGATGTGTGGGCAGCCCGCCCCTGTCTTCTGGCCACACCCTCGGGATCACTGGACAACCTATTATTATTATACAGTATTTATAAAGCGCCAATAGTTCGCTCAGCGCTGTACATTACAAAGGGGGACAGAACATGTGACAGAACAATACCAATACAATGCAAAACATGAGGGGATTGAGGGCCCTGCTCTTTCAAGCTTACAATCTAGGAGGGAGGGGATAGTGGTACAGGAGGAGATAGCTGTGGGGGATGGAGTGGTAGGAAGAGTGGAGGAGGTCGGTAAGTTAGCAGGGGGTGGGGTAGGCTTCCCTGAAGAGATGGGTTTTCAGGGTGTGCCTAAAGGAGAGGAGAGTAGGTGATAATCTGATGGGTTGGGGCAGGGAGTTCCAGAGGATGGGTTACACCCTGGAGAAGTCCTGGAGGCGGGCATGGGAGGAGGAGACCAGGGAACTAGAGAGAAGGAGGTCTTGTGAGGAGCGGAGTGTGCGTGCTGGGCGACACTTGGATATTAGGTCAGTGATGTAGTTCGGGGCAGTATGGTGGACAGCTTTGTACGTTAGTTCTACGTTAGATTTTGAATTTTATCCGTTGCGCAATCGGAAGCCAGTGGAGGGATTGGCAGACGGGGGTGGCGGAGATGGAGCAGTTGGAAAGGTGAATGAGTCTGGCAGCCGTATTCAGGATGGACTGAAGCGGGGATAGCCAGCGGCGAGGCAGGCCAGTGAGGAGGGAGTTGCAGTAGTCGAGTCGTGATATGATGAGGGAGTGGATGAGCTGTTTAGTGGTTTCTGGGGTTAGGAACGTGCGTATTTTGGCGATGTTGCGGAGGTGGAGTCTGCACGAGTTTGTTAAAGATTGGACTTGGGGCTGGAAGGATAGGTTGGAGTCCAGAATGACACCAAGTACTCTGGCCTGCGGGGCGGGTTTGATGGTGGCGTTGTTGGATGTGATGGAGAAGTCAATGGGGGGTGGTGTCCGGGCTGGGGGGAAGACAAGAAACTCGGTTTTGGAGAGGTTCAGTTTAAGGAAGTGGAGCGAAATCCAGTCTGATATGTCGCTCAGTAGGTGTGTGATTCGGGCAGAGACTGAGGGGGTGAGGTGGGGGGTTGAGAGATAGATTTGTGTGTCATCGGCATAGAGGTGATAGTTGAAGCCGTGAGAGTGTATGAGTTGGCCAAGGGAGGAGATGGAGAAGAGAAGGGGCCCAAGGACAGAGCCTTGAGGGACCCCAACAGAGAGGGGGAGGTGGTAGCATTATAGGTAACGCTGAAGGAGCATTGTGACAGGTAGGATGAGAGCCAGGAGAGAGCAGAATCTCTGAGGCCGAGGGAGTGTAGTTTTTTGAGGAGGAGGGGGTGGTCGACTGTGTCGAAGGCCGCAGAGAGGTCAAGGAGTAGGAGCACTGAATAGTGGCCATTAGCTTTGGCGGTTAGCAGGTCGTTGGAGAGTTTGAGTAAGGCGGTTTCGGTGGAGTGTAGGGGACAGAAGCCGGACTGTAGGGGATTGAGGAGGTGGTTGTCGTTGAGGTGAGAACATAGGCGGGTGTAGACGAGGCGCTCGAGGAGTTTAGCTGTAAATGGGAGCAGGGAGATGGGTCTGAGGTTGTTCGGGTCATTGGGGTCCAGGGAGGGCTTTTTAAGTATGGGGGTGATGTGTGCATGTTTCAGAGGGGAGGGGAAAGTGCATGAGGGGAGGGGAAAGCACCAGCAGAGAGGGAGAGATTAATGCTGTGGGTGAGGGAGCGTAGGATGGAGGGGGAGGGAGGTCGTAGGAGTTGTGAGGGGATAGGGTCGAGGGGCAGGTGGTGAGGCGGGCATCAGCGAGGATCTTGGAAACTTCCTCGATGGTAGTAAGGTCAAAGGTGCGGAGTGTTGGGGGAGCTTCAGTATGAGGAATGTAGGGTGGGTTGGGAGTGGAGGTCAGAGGAGTGGTGGGGCCATGGGAGAGGGGTGATGAGGGGGTAGCTGAGTGAGGGGGAATGGGGTTGGAGGGAGTTTGAGCAGCGACGAAGTCCCTGCGGGTTATGTCGAGGGAGAGGGGGGATGAGGGGGTAGCTGTGTGAGAGGGGACAGGTTGAGAGGGCGTGTGAGTTGCGGCGATGTCCTTGCGAATTGTGTCAATCTTGTTTTTGAAGTGATCGTATGGCAGCTTGTACCTCCCTCTGCAAGCTCCGCCTCCTCACCGGTGATTGGGCGCCAGAACTGAAGCTCAGGAAAGGCACACAGGCGGCCAATCACCTGTGAGGAGGCGGAGCTTGGAGAGGAGGAGCTGAGTGGCAGCACGAAGATCGAGTGAGGGAGCGGCCGGAGCAAGTGAAGAAGACTGCTGACCGGTAAGTGTGCCGTGCAGAAGGTGCTGCTGCAACCAAGTATGCTGGCTGTGGATGGGAGAGGGAAGGAGCCTAGGCTGGAGCAGGGGTCAGCAAGGTAAGTGTCATTGGTGTCAGTGGGAGGAATAGTGCCCCATCATTGGTGTCACTGATGTGATTAAACGGGGAGGGGGGCTGGGGCGCCAATTTTATAGTTCATCCCCGGGCGCAAAATATCCTAGCTACGCCACTGGTGCAGTGAAACCAGTAAGCAATTTCGGCAGAGGTGGGGGCCTGTACAACTGTGCAGGAGAGAAGGTAAAGCTATAATTCACTGACTTTTCTGTGTTATGTCTGTACAGGTGTTCAAAGCTTCCCACTGAGAAACATTTAGATTTGTTCTGCAAACCATGTAGGAGGGTTACCCTGGGCTGGCCTACAGTTTTGTTTTCCAGTGTCCAGTCCTCCTGCAGGCAACAGGCTTCCCTTGTACCTCAATGGACAAAGAAATAAGGATGCTTTTTCTTTACAAGCTGGAGCTAGTTCAAAAGGGACCTTAGAGGGATAAATAAGTGAAAACCTTTATTATCACTTATTTATTACTGATTTACAGGTCTGTCCTGAAATGAGTCCCCGGTCACACTGGTGCGACTTGTTATGCAATTTGATAGTTTCAAAAACACAAGTCGCACCCTATTGCCCGCAATGGAAGCGGCCATATCGGTGCAATTCTGATGAAGTCTCACCAATTTTGAAAGTACTTTATGCACTACTTCTTGCAAGATCAAGTGTGACCTGCATAGATATCTGTGCTTGAAGTCACACAGATGTCTTCCAAGTCGCACCTGATGTTGGATTAACATCAGTCTTTGAAATTGTGCAAATTCAATTGAAGTCGCACGATTTCAAAGTCGGATCCGGTGTGATCGACGACTAAAGACCTAATATAAAATATTGCATGCTATAAAACCCTGTCTAATGAAACCAAACACTATCACAGAACATATAAAATCTCAATAACACAAGACTAATGTATACTGCCAATAAAATATTAACCACATGCCGCCCAGCCACTGTAGAAATACGGCGGCAGGGCGGCGCGGCTGGGCAAAACCACATTTTAAAACGTGTGTTTTTAAACCAGGTAGGGGGCGCAAGCAAGACGCGCCTCCGCCCTACCTGTCCCGCCTATCACAGCCGCGGATGTCAGTCGCTGGGTCACAGCCGGTCGTTACCGGGTATGTCCCGGCGATTGGCGGCAAATCGCTGACAGAGAGCACAGCTGCAGTAGCTGTGCTTTCTGTCAGTTCCCTGACAGCTCCAGGACACGCTGATCGGGACAGAAGAGTTTCTCTCTCCCGATCAGCGGTGTTCCCTGCAGTACACCCCCCCCCCTAGTAAAACACTCCCCTCACACAGTTAACCCTTAACCCCTTCCTCCCCAGTGCCATTAGTACAGTGTCAGTGTTTTTTTTTTTTTTTTGCACTGATCACTGTATTGGTGTCACTGGGGATGTCAGTGACCCCAAGTCAGTACCCCCCAATGTCAGAATGTCCACCGCAGTCGCTGTCGCTGATCACCGCCATAAGTCACTGATCACTGCCATAAGTTGCTGATCGCCGCCATTATTAGTATAAAACAAAAGTAAAAATCCCAGTATCTTTCCTGTCATTTGTAAACGCTATAACTTTCACGTAAAACAATTAATTTACACGTATTGGGTTTTTTTTTTTTAGCAAAGACATGTCGCAGAATGCATTTTGGCAGAAATTTATGACTAAATTTGATTTAAATTTTTTTTTACTGGACATGTTTTATAGCAAAAAGTCCAAAATATTGTTTTTGTTCCTCAAAAAATTGTCAGACTTTTTTTTTATAGCGCAAAAAATAAAAACCGCACAGGCGATCAAATACCACCAAAAGAAAGCTCAATTTGTGGGAAAAAAAAGGATGTAAATTTCATTTATGTACCGTTTTGCATGACTGCGCAATTGTCTGTTAAACTAGCGCTGTATAGCAAAAAAATGGCGTAAATTGCAGTATCTATACCATAGTTTGTAGACGCTATAACTTTCACACAAAGCAATCAATATACACTTATTGGGATTTTTTTTTACTAAAATCGTAGCAGAATACATTTTGGCCTAAATTTATAACTGAGTTTACTATATATTTTTTATAGCTGAAAGTAAAAAATATCATTTTTCTTCAAAATTTATGGCCTTTTTTTGTTTATAGCATGAAAAATAAAAAGCACACAGGTGATCAAATACCACCGAAAGAAAGCTCTATTTGTGTGAAAAAAAGGACAAATTTCGTTTGGGTGCAGCATTGCATGACCATGCAATTATCAGTTGAATTAGTGCAGCGTCAAGTAGCAAAAAAGGCCTGGTCATTAAGGGGGGTAAATCCTCAGGCAGTCAAGTGGTAAAGATGCCATAGTAAAAATAAATAAGGTATAACAACAAAACCAGCATAAAACATCATATGCATGATGAAATACTGTATATATCTGGTGTCAAACCCGTAGACCACATACAGTCCTTTGGTACTTGATGCGCAGACCTCTGACATCAGTATTCTGTAGTTGATCACGGATATGTAAAAGAATAAAACCAGTGATATCAAGCTGACCTTGTGTAACCTGTTTGCAGTATCTCATTTTTATCTGCAGCATGTCTCCAGCCTCAAGCCAAACCTGTAGCATGTCCCCAGTTTCTCACCATTGCTTCCTTTAGGCCTCATTTACGCTTGCAATTGAGGGGCAGTAAAAAACACATGGACAAGTTGTGTTTTTACTGCCCACCAACCTTTACCCCTTAAAGTGGGATTAACCGCATGCCGCCCAGCCACTGTACATATACGGCGGCAGGGCGGCACTCACAGGCAAAACCACGTTTTAAGACGTGTGTTTTGTAAACAAATAGGGGGCGCGTGCGAGGCCGCCCTATTTGTCCCGCGGATCACTGCCGCAGATGTCAGTAGCTGGGTCACAGCCGCTCCTTAGCGGCTATGTCCCGGCGATCGGCGGCAAACAGTGACAGAGAGCACAGCTGTAGTAGCTGTGCTGTCTGTCACTTCCTTCTCAGCTCGAGGATGAGCTGATCGAGAAAGAACAGTTTCTCTCTCGATCAGCCTTTTCCCGCCCAGCACCCCCCCTGCCCCCTAGTAAAACACTCCCCTCACTCCTATAACCCTTCCCTGAAAAATAAAGTTAACCCTTTCCTCCCCATTGCCATTAGTACAGTGTCAGTTTTTTTTTTTTTGCACTGATCACTGTATTAGTGTTTTTGGGGATGTCAGTGACCCCAAGTCAGTACCCCGCAGTCCCACCATAAGTTGCTGGTCGCTGCCATAAATCCCTGATTGCCACCATAATTCGCTGATCGCCGCCATTATTAGTATAAAAAAAAACCTAAAAATCCCAGTATCTTTCCCGCTATTTGTAAACGCTATAACTTTCATGTAAACCAATTAATTTACACGTATTGGGTTTTTTTTTTTTAGCAAAGACATGTCTCAGAATGCATTTTGGCAGAAATTTATGACTAAAGTTGATTTTTGCATTTTTTTTTTACTGGACATGTTTTATAGCAAAAAGTCCAAAATATAGTTTTTTTTTCCTCAAAATTGTCAGCCTTTTTTTTTATAGCGCAAAAAATAAAAACCGCACAGGCGATCAAATACCACCGAAAGAAAGCTCAATTTATGGGGAAAAAAGGATGTAAATTTCATTTATGTACCATATTGCATGACCGCGCAATTGTCCATTAAACTAGCGCAGCGCTGTATAGCAAAAAAATGGCGTAAATTGCAGTATTTATATCATAGTTTGTAGACGCTATAACTTCCACACAAAGCAATCAATATACACTTATTGGGATTTTTTTTACCAAAAACATGTAGCAGAATACATTTTGGCCTAAATTTATAACCAACTTTGAGTTTACTATATATTTTTTTATAGCTGAAAATAAAAAATATTGTTTTTCTTCAAAATTTTTGGCCTTTTTTTGTTTATAGCGTGAAAAATAAAAAGCACACAGGTGATCAAATTACACCGAAAGAAAACTATTTGTGTGAAAAAAAAGGATGTAAATTACGTTTGGGTGCAGCATTGCATGACCGCGCAACTATCAGTTGAATTAGTGCAGCACCGAGTAGCAAAAAGAGGCCTGGTCATTAAGGGGGGTAAATCCTCAGGAGCTCAAGTGGTTAAAGCTCAACTCCAAGAAAACTTTTTCCCCATTTTTTTTTTCTTCAGGTGAGAGGAGAACAGAGATATACTTTCCTAATACTCCAATCCTCCCAGCACAAGACCAGTCCAACACCACCACACTCAAATGGTCTTAAATAGTGGACAGTTCCTGACATCGTCATGCCCAGAGCAGGTTCCATATACTAGGAACAGTCCACTGCCAGACTGTGGGGGAGAGCCGCTTTGCGGCGGATTGAAGAATCAAGAGATTATATGCTTTCTGCTCATCCCTAGAAAAAAAACGAGCAGCTATAAACTAAAAAAAAATAAAAGAGAGACTAACAGGTAGTATTTTATGAAAGGAGGGAGGAGGAAAGAAGAGAACATCTTTGGGTTTTCTTTCATAAATAGTTTTCTTTGCTAGTTAGTAATAATGTACACAGACCTACACATGCATAACTCAGCGTACATTTACAGCACAGGAGTGATTTCATCGTGACCCAGTCAATCAAGTGGCTAAACCCAGAAGGAAAACCGGGAGAAGATGGGAGTGCCCCCAACAAGCGGAAGATCTAACAGTGCATTGCTAGAGGGGATTGTTTGACAGTTACAGTGCCTTGAAAAAGTAGTCATACCACTTGAAATTTTCCACATTTTGTCATGTTACAATCAAAAACGTAAATGTATTTTATTGGGATTAAGCTTATATTTATCCACAACTTTATCCCTGGCCTGTCTGGTGTGTTCCTTGGCCTTCATGATGCTGTTTGTTCACTAATGTTCTCTAACACCTCAGAGGGCTTCACAGAACAGCTGTATTTATACTGAGATTAAATTACACACAGATGGACTCTATTTACTAGTTTGGTGACTTCTGAAGGCAATTGGTTCCACTAGATTTAGTTAGGGGTATCAGAGTAAAGGGGATTGAATACAAATGCACGCCACACTTTTCAGATATTTGTAAACAATTTTGAAAACCATTTATCATATTTCTTCCACTGCACTATTAAGTGCCACTTTGTGTTGGTCTATCACATAAAATCCCAATAAAATATATTTACGCTTTTGGTTGTAACATGACAAAATGTGGAAAATTTCAAGGGGTAGACTAAGTCTGCCATAATGTGCCAATATGCTGTACATACTAACACATTATGGTTAACAGCACCTGGGGACCATTAAAGAAAAGAAAAAAAAAAAAACTTTTGGATTTTTATTTCACTTTAAGTGCACAGTGGTGTACATATGTCATGGCAAAATTCATACCCACTGTCACGTTCCATAGACATTACTGCATGAATGTAATCTATTCAATGCAATCTGTGAGAAACCATGTGTAATGGCCGCGATTGCGGTGTAGGTTATAGGGATTATTTTTTTTTTAGAGGGCAACACAAGTGTAAACAAGCTCTTGGTATGTGTTTACAGTCCTTGAACATTACATATGTTGAACATCATGTTATATTATGTTGCAGTTGAGGCCCCTATACATACAAACGCACACACACTTATACATACATACACAAACACACATACATACAAATTCTTGTTATAATCTGTAATGTTACCTCCAATCCTTCAGAACCTGTAGGGGGCAGTGCACAGCCATAAACCTTCCTGCCATGTTCTGGAATATAAAAACAAATGCAAACATTTACTCTATGCAGCATATAAAAACAGAAGGTATTGCCAGTGTCCAATTTACTCCTTTGCTGTCTAGAAGAAGAGGAAAGCCTAAAGCTTGCACAGAATTCTCCAATCTCTATACAGGTGAAACTCGAAAAATTAGAATATCGTGCAAAAGTTCATTTATTTCAGTAATGCAATTTAAAAGGTGAAACTAATATATGAGATAGAGTCATCACATGCAAAGCAAGATAGTTCAAGCCGTGATTTGTCATAATTGTGATGATTATGGCTTACAGCTCATGAAAACCCCAAATCCACAATTTCAGAAAATTAGAATATTGTGAAAAGGTGCAATATTCTAGGCTCAAAGTGTCCCACTCTAATCAGCTAATTAAGCCATAACACCTGCAAAGGGTTCCTGAGCCTTTAAATAGTCTCTCAGTCTGGTTCAGTAGGAATCACAATCATGGGAAAGACTGCTGACCTGACAGTTGTGCAGAAAACCTCAAAAGGTAATTGCAAAAGAAGTTGGAGGTTCCCAAAGTGCTGTATCAAAGCACATTAATAGAAAGTTATGTGGAAGGGAAAATTGTGTAAGGGAAAATTGTGGAAGAAAAAGGTGCACAAGCAGCAGGGATGACCGCAGCCTGGAGAGGATTGTCAGCAAAAGGCCATTCAAAAGTGTTGGAGACTTTCACAAGGAGTGGACTGAGGCTGGAGTCAGTGCATCAAGAGCCACCACACACAGACGGATCCTGGACATGGGCTTCAAATGTCGTATTCCTCTTGACAAGCCGCTCCTGAACAACAAACAACGTCAGAAGCGTCTTACCTGGGCTAAAGAAAAACAGACCTGGTCTGTGGCTCAGTGGTCCAAAGTCCTCTTTTCTGATGAGAGCAACTTTTGCATCTCATTTGGAAACCAAGGACCCAGAGTATGGAGGAAGAATGGAGAGGCACACACTGCAAGATGCTTGAAGTCCAGTGTGAAGTTTCCACAGTGTGTTGATTTGGGGAGCCATGTCATCTGCTGGTGTTGGTCCACTGTGCTTCATTAAGTCCAGGGTTAACGCAGCCGTCTACCGGGAGATTTTGGAGCACTTCATGCTTCCTTCCGCAGACTAGCTTTATGGGGATGCTGACTTCATTTTCCAGCAGGACTTGGCAGCTGCCCACACTGCCAAAAGCACCAAAACCTGGTTCAATGACCGTGGGATTACTGTGCTTGATTGGCCAACAAACTCGCCTAACCTGAACCCCATGGAGAATCTATGGGACATTGCCAAGAGAAAGATGAGACATATGAGACCAAACAATGCAGAAGAGCTGAAGGCCGCTATTGAAGCATGCTGGTCTTCCATAACACCTCAGCAGTGCCACAGGCTGATAGCTTCCATGCCACGCCACATTGAGGCAATAATTGCTGCAAAAGGGGCCCAAACCAAGTACTGAGTACATATGCATGCTTATACTTTTCAGAGGTCTGATATTGTTCTATGTACAATCCCTGTTTTATTGATTGCATGTAATATTCTAATTTTCTGAGATTGTGGATTTGGGGTTTTCATGAGCTGTAAGCCATAATCATCACAATTATGACAAATCACGCCTTAAACTATCTTGCTTTGCATGTAATGAGTCTATCTCATATATTAGTTTCACCTTTTAAGTTGCATTACTGAAATAAATGAACTTTTGCACGATATTCTAATTTTTTGAGTTTCACCTGTATAACCCACCCATGACACACAGGTGTCTGGGGAGCGCTACACAAAGAACCATTTGTAAAATATGCAAGCTAAAAGAAAACAGACCTCATCGTAATTGAATTACATACGACAGTCAGATACTAATGTTTTCTGAAGAAAGGGACTTTGCTTTTTAAAAAGGATAGTGCACTTTAAATAAAAGGGCATTTATCCCTTTTCTCACCTTCCCCTGACCCAACCTAACACACCCTCCCTCTCTACATATACATACGTACCTATATATGTCCAGGGGCGGACTGACAACTCATGGGGCCCCCGGGCAATAGTGGATCATGGGGCCCCTGTGTCCTTGCCCAAACTCAAAAAAGCCTTTGAAAAAGGTACCAGGGGCATCTCATGGGGCTCCCTACTAACCCCAGGCTCTCGGGCAGTGCCCGAGTTTCCAAATGGTCAGTCCGCCCCTGTATATGTCAGCAATGGTTTTGTGATTTGTTAAAATCCAGCACTGCAAGAACATTCTCGGCCATGCCTGTGCATAATTTCCCAAAAGACTACCTATGATCATGTCCAGGCTCACAGGCCCATGAAGTTCCTGGGCTGTAACACACAGGCACGGCCAGGACAGTGAAGACTTGGGGTGTAGGATGTAATCAAATCTAGGCAGCCACAGCTGGGGGGGGGGGGGGGGTGGGTCAGGGATAAGAAAAAGGATAAATGTTTTTCTTTTTAAGTGCACTTATGCAGGCTATGGACGGGTCGTTTATCGTACGAATTTTCGTCCGACCGAAAAATCGTCCGATATGTTCAATGCCGTCGGCCGTTTTTCGCGGATCTTCCAATTTCTTTTTATCAGTCATGCTGGAAAATCTACAAAAAACTGTCGTTTTTGGTAATCATTGGTGGCAGCATCCATGGCAGCAACGACCAATTTTTCATTTATCGGCCGACAGTTCGGCCGATAAACGGCCCGTCTATGGCCAGCCTTATTTATCCTTTAGAGCTCATCAATTATCTGCATCTTTTAGGATCCAACTATTTGGAGTGGGTATTCAAATATAAATAGGAACTTTCACTCTGAAGAGATGTTTGCTTTGGTGTGGTGCAGTTAAAAATGATAGCAGAGTATTTAAAGAATGAATCAGTGCTGCAATTCCTGTTTAGCTACATACAGGGACAGGTCAACCCCTCCAAATGCACAGCAGAACACATCATAGTTACCCACACAAAAAAAAAGAAAAAAAAAAAAAGTAGAATACTGGTAAGCTTTACGAGCCTATAGCTCCAGCATAGTGCCCAGCAGAGGAATACACAGTCCCACACCACCATAGCCCTGCCATACAGCCCAGCAGAGGAACACAAAACCCTGCCATAGAGCCCAGCAAGGGAACACAGAGGTCAGTCATGGAGCCCAGCAGAGGAACACAGGGCCCCACCTAGGGTTGACACCTCATCCGTTTAAACCCGAACCCATTTGTTAGGAATGGACTGGCCAGCAATGGTGGGACTCACCTGCCTTTTGATCTGCAGTACCAGGGCTGGCCAGCGGGTGTTCCCAGCAATCAGAGACTCAACTCTGCAGCCAGCTAACACCTGTAACTGATGATGCTGGGGTATTTAAGGGATGGCCAGACCCACAGACTCGGCCTTGGTGTTGTGTTTGTCCTGGGCCCTGTATCTGTCCTGCATCCTGTTTCTGTTCCTTTGCTGACTTCTCCTGCTCTGATCCTGGCTTGTGACCCTGACCATCCCTCTGTCTGACCCTCTGTACTACGCTGCTTGCTACCTGTTCTGATCCCTGGCTTGTGACCCGGACCATCCCTCTGCCTGACCCTCTGTACTATGCTGCTTGCTACCTGCTGAACCTGGCCTGTGACCCCGACCATTCTCCGCTTGCTCCCCCTGTACCTACCTGCCCAATTGATATTGACCCGGCCTGCCTGACGACGCTTGCTTGTATGTACTGTTATCTGTGGGTGGTTTGGTTTGTTTGCACTGTATTATGTTTTAGTATTGCACTGCGTTTATGTTTGTATTGTTAGTGTTAATAAATTATATTGTTTATAACATATCTGAGGTCTGCGTTTCCCTGCTTCAGTCACACACCTCTGGTCATACCTGGGAGCCCTGACACCATTAATTACATCAAGTGAGTTTATTTACCACCTTAATCAGCCAGAGAAATTGTGTAATTACTATGTTTGGTTTTAAAGGGATGAGGTGTCAACCCTAGGTAGGGCCCTGTGTTCCTCTGCTGGGCTCCAGGATGGACCTCTGTGTTCCCCTGCTGGGCTCTAGGGCAACCCTAGCCCCGCCATGGAGACCAGCAGAGAAACGCAGAGCCAGCCATGGAGACTAGCAGAGGAACACAGAACCCCGCCTAAGGTTGCCACCTCATCCTTTTAAACCAGAACACAGTAATTACATAGGTTCTGAGGATAATTTAGTGCAGATAAGGCATTCAAGTGAGTTTAATTACCACCTTAATCAGCCACAGAACCTGTGTAATTAATGTGTTTTCGGTTTTAAAGGGATGAGGTGGCAACCCTAGTCCCGCCATGGAGTCTAGCAGAGGAACACAGGGGCCTACCATGGAGCCCAGCAGAGGAACACAGGGGCCTACCATGGAGCCCAGCAGAGGAACACAGGGGCCTACCATGGAGCCCAGCAGAGGAACACAGGGGCCTACCATGGAGTCCAGCAGAGGAACACAGGGGCCTACCATGGAGCCCAGCAGAGGAACACAGGGGCCTACCATGGAGCCCAGCAGAGGAACACAGGGGCCTACCATGGAGCCCAGCAGAGGAACACAGGGGCCTACCATGGAGCCCAGCAGAGGAACACAGGGGCCTACCATGGAGCCCAGCAGAGGAACACAGGGGCCTACCATGGAGCCCAGCAGAAGAACACAGAGCTTTCCCTGTGGAGACCAGCAGAAGAACACAGAGCTCCCCTGTGGAGCCCCGAAGAGGAACACAGAGCCCCCAAGAAGAACACAGAGCCCCCAAGAAGAACACAGAGCCCCCAAGAAGAACACAGAGCCCCCAAGAAGAACACAGAGCCCCCAAGAAGAACACAGAGCCCCCAAGAGGAACACAGAGCCCCCAAGAGGAACACAGAGCTCCCCAGAGGAACACAGAGCTCCCCAGAGGAACACAGAGCCCCCAAGAAGAACACAGACCAGAGGAACACAGACCAGAGGAACACAGAGCCCCCCAGAGGAACACAGAGCCCCCCAGAGGAACACAGAGCCCCCCAGAGGAACACAGAGCCCCCCAGAGGAACACAGAGCCCCCCAGAGGAACACAGAGCCCCCCAGAGGAACACAGAGCCCCCCAGAGGAACACAGAGCCCCCCAGAGGAACACAGAGCCACCATAGAGCTCAGCAAAGGAGATAATACAAGTGGCCAAGGATTGCCAGAAGTGTGTTGCAGGTTTGAGCTTAAAAAAAAAATGCTGTTTCTGATTACTGTCAAACTATTTTCAAACACCAGATTGGAAAGAGCATTCACAGGGCAAAGCTAGTATTATGCAGTGGAGAACACCAGCCACGTTGAATGAGCACTGAATGTTCTTCTGCATCCACTGCTCCTATGAAAGTAGTACAGGGAAGTGTGCTTATCTAACACTGCTTTGTTAGGTGATCACTGTCAAATGATCATGACCACCAGACGAAAGGCAATTAGTTCAGCACTCAGCATCTTCATTGTGACTGCAGCAGCATGTACAAAACAAACATGTGCTCATTCCATTGCAGACAACTTTTATCAAATGTTCATTAGCAGCCCCTGGACAGTCCCCTTGTCCCGAATGAATTTTTTTCCATGTCGCCTCAACTTTAACCTAAAAGCAGACCCACAATTGAATTGGCTACAATCCCATTTCCCCCCCTCCACTTTTTACAAAGCTGACTTTTTTTTTTTCTTGTCTTTCACCTTTTATAATTTTTTGGCAAATCCTGCTCCTTGCCGCCATCCATGCCTAGGAAAGAATAACATTTCACTCTTCTTCTAGTGCCATATCTCAGGAGGCTTTACCTTCTATTCATATAAAAGAACGCCAAATCTCAAAGAGACAGCTGGCTTACAGTGATGTAAACAATGAAGACAGAGTCGTGGGATGGGTCCTGGACTAGGAGAGCTTGGTGCAAGAAGAGGATAGAGTTGGATCTGTTGGACTTGTAATTTTATTATTACAGCATAAGTGGGGAAAAACAACAATTTTATTGTGAGGGTAACATTTTTCTTTAAGAGTTACATGTTACACACACGGGGGGAGCTTTACTAAAACTGATGCACTCAGAATCTTGTGCAGATGTGCATGGTAGCCAATCAGCTTCTAACCTTAGCTTGTTCAATTAAGCTTTGGCAATAAAACCTGGAAGCAGATTGGTTTCTATGCAGAAGTTTACCTGATTTTGCACTATTCAGCTTTAGTAAATAAACCCCATTATCCCATAAATCAATGAGAACACAGCACCTGACAAACAACACTTCTATTGGTTCATGAACAGCTAAGGGTGTAGCCTCCTGTATATCACAATCTCAGCAGGAACAAAGGTGGGAAAGCTCCCACTGCATTATATTTGGCTCAGGTTTACCCAGCTATGACACAGCAGGAGAAAGGAGGGAGACTAAATCTTGAAATAACAGGAACGAGTTTAAGAAAAATGTCTGAGAAAATTATGACAAATCAAACTGTATAGTATGTTAATTTAGTAAATACATGCTTCTTTTGTAATTCTTTTAGGCTAGGTTCACCTTGTTGCAATCCAATTTTGATCCGATTTTCAGAGTGATTATGTAGTGCAACTTGAATGCAATTTGGATGTAGTTTGCATATTCTGCAAGATGGGGCCAAAATTGCACTACAATCACACCAAAGTAGTACAGGAACCTTTTCCAAAGCTGAGTTGCAATGATGTAAATGGGCACCATTGAAAACAATGCGATTTACATTGCCATGTGATTCTGTGCGACTCTGGTCGTATATGAAATTGCACTAGTGTGAACTGAGCCTTAAATGTCATGGAGTTATTTAGGTCTAAAAATCTTTATTGGGCTTACAAACATTTCATAATAGCACCCACCAGGTTCCTGCTTTTGCACTTTCTTCTTGGTCCTGGGACCCATGCCTTGTTCTTCCTTCCAGCCCATCTAGCACAGCAGCTGCACATCAACAGTGAAGCTGGCCAAACACACAGATATTTTCCATTAAAGGCCACGTTTGCCCTTTCCAGAAAAAGCAGTCAAGAGGCCCCAGTAGATATTGAATATCTGTGCTGCTTTGTAAATTGATGATTAATTTTATTGTTTTACCTGTAGACCATTTGATTCCCCTCGGAAGCAACTCCTAGTAACCCTCATGACCTGACTGTTGCTAGGCCATTGAAACCATTGGATGTTTTTTGCTCACAGCATTGCAGTACTAAAAACCAAAGGGAGGGAGGGAGGGAGTTTTAGACTTATACCTCACCCGTCATCTTCTTGCAGCACCTAGAAAAGGATTATTAATATTCCTTCCCATGAAATCCTGGAGAATAGAGAGCAGCTGAAATCTCACTGAAAGGCACTCTTGTAATGGACTGGAGTATCTACAATTTTTTGCCTGCTCAGAAATCTCAAGGAATCTTCCCAGAAGGACAGTGACAGTAAGTGAATTTATGAGGAGAGGGGCCACGATACTATTTACAGACTTTGCGTTTTATTGAATGGTCTGCTTTACAGTGCTACCCCAGCTAAGGCATTTTTTCTCAGTTTTCGGATACAGAAGGAAAGAGTTAGAACTTTTAAAATGTTTTCTTGGTCTCCAATGGAGAGATTTCCACTTACTTCCTATCCAGATGACCACTGGACAGAAGTTTTGGGATTTTCCACAAGAAAGCAGATGGTGTTAAAAATCTGACATCTGAGGCTTTACACCTTCCTCTAAACTGCACTATCCATGGGCCAAGGTGCTCAGAAAAGCATGATGTACATATAATCCAAAAGATAGGACAGCAACTCACCGGGCTTTAAACACTCTGTGATCAGGTTTATTTCAATGTTTCAAAATAAAGTCCTGGAGGTCCTGAGGAAGATGAGATTGTACCTTGTCGAAATAAACATGGTCACTGAACATTCATCTTTTAGATCCCATGAATGGCGACTTGACTTTTGGAATATTATAATACGATTGTAAATAACCACCCTTAATACCACTGTCACCGAGAAAACAGGAAGTGCGGGAAAACAGACACAGAGGGTAATTCTTCTCCACTCAATCCAAAACTAACAAAAAGTTTTGGTTGTAGTTGCAAACAACCCAATGGAGAATAATTAGCTTGTATTAAAAATAAATTACTTGGCACGCTTGTTTAAGTCCTCCAGGATGGTGGCCCCTGGTATAGGTGCAGTGGCCACTGGCAGCTCTCTGGCCTTCTCCCGAATATTGTCTTGGTTTTTGAAGCAAAATCTTCTGTTGATTTACTTTGGTGCTATGCCAAACTCACTGAGATCCTGTAAAACAAAAAGAGTACATTTCCATCACTTTTATTTTGTTCTGGTTATCAACACTGTCACATGGTAGTGCTGGGAGAGTCCTCAGCCCTGCGTAATATTAATATACTGCTGTCCGTGTCCCTTCTTGACAGCTTTGCCCTCTGTATTTGTCCTGGTAGGTACTGTCTCCATGGAAGAAGGGGGATAGGAAATTCGAAGTTTTACAGTTGTCAACAAAACAAAAAGGAAAGGGCAAATGTTCCCCTATGGACTCTTGCTTTTGGGAGAGCTTAATGGGAAAATTCCCTTTGCTTTGTTATAAATTTTCCTCTCCCTTCCTGTTTCATCTGCAGGACAGGTTGTGAACGTAAATCTCCCCATTGAACAAACCAACAAATTTGTAACCCTTCCATAACCCCTTTTGTAAACTAAATATCGGCTAAACATGCAGTCTAAAGCTGGCCATACACAAATTCACCAGGTGAATGAAAAACTAAAAGCAAATTCCTCTTTCCACACAAGCAAGGTGAATGGAGGAAACACCCCAAGGGGACACTGTATTCTAAAGGCGGCTCCCGCAGCTGTCAGAATACACCACTGTTGCAGCAGCTGATCAAGAAAGGTTTACCAACTTGTCTGTTCAACAGAAGTTGATCAACCGATCGACGTCTGGCAAACACTGATAGCCACACAATGATCGAAATTTAGCCAGTCCCTACTGAACTGGCTGAATTTCAATCAGTCTAGACAAAAAGGAATTAGAGGGAAATATTGAAGGACATGGATTGCCTCTTCACTTTAAAAGTGTTGCTGTCTAAACCATTGAACAGAGCAAAAACAAAAAATATCTCATGAATGGGTATAGCCCAAGTGGTTAATTGGACAGCAAACAAGGCTTGTATCAGACTTTAGTGAATTAAAATAGTATTTAATCAATTTTAGCAAGTAATTTGTGATGTAACCATATGAAGTTACCACGCAGTGCTCAATGACCACGACTTACATGTGAACATACAAGACACATTTAAAAACAATGTCAATTAAAGACGTCCGGACGTCAAATATAGTATATGTATATAATTTTGTGGAAGCCTGACTGGAATTGCATATAATAAGGCCATCAATTGTTGATATAAATTATAGCTCCACAAGTTTCATATGCATACACATATACACCCCAAAGCCCATACATAGTATCAGGTGGGTGCATGGATGGTAATGATACATTAAATAGATCCCTCTAGAAGGATAACTGTAGGGATGAGATGACTGGTCCATGAATCAAAGATGGAATTCTATGCTTGAAAATGAGGAATATTGGATATATCAACTTGGTTGTAATATAATGTGACAAGAACATTATCCAAGTCCATGGATAGGGCTGTGGAATAATATGGCACTCAGACCAGTGAAGGGGATCCCCACCGACTATATCAACCAAAAGAGGTGTATAGTCCTAGATGTGCTGCAGAGAGCGGTTAGCTCATAGATAGCAATCTGTATCGGTGATAGTGATATGGTTATGATTAAGCACGTGATCGTGTGAAACACGTTAACAAGTTCTGTACACATGTCCTGGTGTTTTCTATGTCCTATGGATCAATATATATTTGCTATAATTCATCAATCCTCTGGTGTGGGGCTAACCCTTCTTCCTATTGCAGTACATTAACAATTGCATGTACTGTATGTGATTGCAGGGTGCTTGCAAAATGGCGCTAATCAATTGAATGGGTTGCATTCGGCAGGTGAAATGCTTGCCAAAAGCGACAAGGGGTAGAATTCTTGTCGTGACATGTAAAACACCCCTGGACACTGCCTTTGCAGCAAAAGGGGGGCGCTAAGGGGGCGGAGTGTTGGGGGGAGGGGTTGGGGTGGTAAAAGTGTGGCTCAACCTGTGGAGTTTTACTGCCCCCTCCACCTCACATGTGAATAAACCCTAAATGTAATCAATCCACCAGGTCTACAGCCAACTGTCAATGTGATCTGTACATAACAGATGACAACACACATTTCTGACAGGTTATTTTACCTCCTCATCCATGAAATCCTCCGGCCGACTGGCTTGGTGGTCAGACCTACCCTGACAAGATGACACGACCGTCGAAGGGGTCCATCCTAACACAAGAATAACAATAAATTAATAAGTTCAAGGACTCAAGTGATCTTCTCAGTACAGAGCCGTCCAGACACAGGGAGCAGAGAGGAGTGTATGATATGTGCAGCAAGCCTAGCATTATGGCTGTGATTTGGCACAATTTGATTCAAGTTTGCACCATCTGGCCCTATTTTGACACAAGAGGCAGAGGACCATAGGCGCTGGCTGTCCTTGCTGTGATTTGACCAGGTGACTATTGGCCTATGTCCCTTGTTCAAGCACTGTTGACCTGAAACTTTATTCAGGAAGATTAAGTCCTACCAGATCACTTGAGGCTGGCCCCTTTTGCAGGTATAGCTATGTTAAACATTAAAAATAAGTGCCTATACGGTTTAAAATCCAGTAATACAGTGTCTCACACTGCTCTGCACATGCTCAGTTGCTCCCTATTTTAGGCACTATGCAGAATTTGTAGGGGTCAATCTGCTGACAGCCTAAAGATTTACTGCTGCTCAGGGCTCTGAGATTCAGCAAAATGGCAGCCTCCAGAATGAAGAAACAGGAACAATGCTGGAGGTAATTTTCTGCACACACTAATTTTGGATGTGGAATAAATATCAAATATCAGCACACCAGAGTGTTCATAACCAAAGTCCCTCAGCAGCTGAAAAACGTCCACCACCCCAGCAGAGTAAGCTATTAGAACCAGCTCTTAAAATTGGATGGCATCCAAGGCTACATACATAATATGTCCTAGGAAAACCTCCTGCTTGGGGATTGGCCAAGGTCCCTTAAATATGCAGATCAGTCCCTCCTCACCCCACCCACTGCCTTTCAGAAACTTCTCAAGCTTTTAAAGCAGGGGGGTATCAAGGAACTAACCTGCAGAGAACTCAGCCCTGACCCAAAATAACCTGGCTGACTCATCTCAGGCTGCTACTCAGCCTCTGCCTAAAAAAAATTAACTATCGCCCCCTAGCTAAACTTCAGGGGCACTACACAACAAATGTACTTTATTGAACACAAAGGTTTTAAAGATTTCCTTGAAAGGGCATTTTGTATGTAGCGTTGGATGACATCCAACCCAAATGCTGGCTGTAATATATATTAATGTGGAATGTATGTTCCTTGCTAAAGAACATTATTTTTTATCAAGTGGTTATGAGTAAAGTTCCACTTTAAATTTGGGGTCACAATTTCTGTTATACGAACTGAGCCTTATTTTGGTGGAGGAGCATGGGGATGACAACAAGGATTACTGGCATCTGTAGTTCACCTATCACAAAACTGTATACAAGAATATGCGCTATTGGAGTGGACTTTACTTTTGTGGGTACATATATCACTATGTGTTGATGAATGGTTCGGTATACACTTGGACATGAAATATTATACCTGCGAGATACTAAACGTATTAAAAGGAGGTGAAAGACCTTACTATAGCACCCACTACTTGCCTGGTTAATGCTGATGTGGCATCACTCTATAGTAAGATTGATTACAGAGATGGCATGCAAGCAGCTGCTTTTTATCTTACACATAGCAGCACTTTACCACTATCTCACCAACTTTATAATGGATTTATTGCAATTTGCCATGGATAGAAATTATTTTTGGTTTGAGAAAAATACTGCCTGCAAATCAAAGGAGTAGCTATGGGGGCTAAATTTGCCCCCAGTCTTGCAAACCTCTTCATGGCACGTTGGGAGGAAGATCTGATTTACGCAAGGGAATGGCCAGAATTAATCCTTTATAAAAGATATATAGGTGATATCTTTCTTCTATGGGAAGGTGATGAACAAGCATTGATAAATTTTTTTGGAACACTGAACAATGATCTTAATATTAATCTCACATATACCTATAGTACGTAAGAAATTAATTTTTTGGATTTAACTCTAATCAACCAAAATGGGAAAATTATTACCAAATCAGATTTACAGAATACTGATCGCAATAGCTATATACCAGTGGATAGTTGCCACCACCCTTCATGGTTGGCCAATATCCCCAAAGGACAGTTCATGAGGATCAGGAGAAACTGCACAGATACAAATTCATACCATTCACAGGCCCTGATCCTTCAGCACAGATTTATGGAAAAGGGCTATGATGAAACCACCTTGGATAACACTTTAAACTTAGTGGCTAATATGAACAGGGATGACATGCTCAAAAATATTGATAGACATGGACAAACTAGAGTATGCCCGTTCATCACAACCTTCTCTACACAACATAGGACCATCAGAAAAATTATCAAAAATTGGGAAATTCTAAAAACGGATCCAGTCCTATCACAATATTACCTGCCAAGCCTGAGATTATATTTTGGAAGGCAACTGCCCTTAGGAACTGAATAGCACCCAATGTGGTTAATCCACCAGAAACGATTTCTCTTTTTTCTAACCTTAAAGGGTTTTATCCATGTATAAGTGTGTTATCTGTCAATGTAATATCAGCAAAAAGAAATATGAATCTTTCACATCCCATAGCACTGGGAGATCATATGATATCGACAAATTTATTTCCTGTACTAGTCGCTATGTGGTTTATATGTTTGAGTGTTCTTGCCACAAGCAATATATAGGACGTACAACCAGAAGGCTAAGAGACAAACTTCAAGAACATGTGTACAACATCAAAAGGGGTTTTGAGGAGCATTCATTATCCAAACATTACAAGTACTTCACAATAAAGACCCCTCTACACTTAAGTTTGTGGGGATTGACATTGTAAAACCACATTGGAAGGGTACGCATAAAAGGAGAGCAGTTTCACAGCATGAAATTAAGTGGATTTTTGAAATAGGTACTTTACACCCTGCTGGACACAATATTATTATTAATATACAGTATTTATATAGCGCCAACGGTTTGCTCAGCGCTGTACATTAAAATGGGAGACAGTACACGAGACAGTACAGTAACAATACAATTCGATACACGAGGGGCTCGAGGGCCCTGCTCCTTGGAGCTTACAATCTAGGAGGGAGGGGACAGTGGTACAGGAGGAAATAGCTGTGGGGGATGGAGTGGTAGGAAGAGTGGAGGAGATTGGCAATTAGCTGAGGGCGGGGTAGGCTTCCCTGAAGAGAAGGGTCTTCAGGGTTAGTCTAAAGGAGAGGAGGGTAGGTGATAGTCTGATGGGTTGGGGTAGGGAGTTCCAGAAGATGGGGGAAGCCTTGGAGAAGTCCTGGAGATGGGCATGGGTGGAGGAGACTAGGAAACTAGAGAGTAGGAGGTCTTGTGAGGAGCAAAGAGTACATTTAGGGTGGTATTTGGATATCAGGTCAGTGATGTAGTTTGGGGCAGTGTTATGAACAGCTTTGTACGTCAATGTTAGCATTTTGAATTTTATCCGTTGGGCGATCAGAAGCCAGTGGAGGGATTGGCAGAGGGGGGTGGCGGATACGGAGCGGTGAGGTGGATGAGTCTGGCCGCATATTCAGGATAGACTGAAGCGGGGATAGTCTGTGGTGAGGTAAGCCGGTGAGGAGGGAGATACAGTAGTCAAGTCGTGATATGATAAGGGAGTGAATGAGTTGCTTAGTAGGTTCCGGGGTTAGGAACGGACATATTTTGGAGATGTTGCGGAGGTGGAGTCTACATGAGTTTGTCAGTGATCGGACCTGGGGTTGGAAAGACAGGTTGGAGTCTAGGATGACACCTAGTACTCTGGCTTGCGGGGTAGGACTGATGGTGGTGGTGGTGGTGTTGTTGGATGTGATGGAGAAGTCGGGGGGGGGGGGGGCATGGGCTGGGGGGAAAACTAGGAGCTCGGTTTTGGAAAGGTTTAATTTGAGGAAGTGGAGTGACACCCAATCCGATATGTCGTTCGGTAGGCTAGTGATTCGGGCGGAGACTGAGGGGGTGAGGCGAGGGGTAGAGAGATAGATTTGCGTGTCATTGGCATAGAGATGGTAGTTGAAGTCGTGAGAGTATCAGTTGGCCAAGGGAGGAGGTGTAGATGGAGAAGAGAAGGGGCCCTAGGACAGAACCTTGAGGGACCCCAACAGAGAGGGGGAGTGAGGGGGAGGTGGTAGCGTTATAGGTAACACTGAAGGAGTGCTGTGATAGATAGGAAGAGAGCCAGGAGAGAGTGGAGTCTCTGAGGCCAAGAGAGTGTAGTTTTTTTTGAGGAGGAGGGGGTGGTCAACCGTGTCAAAAGCCGCGGAGAGGTCGAGGAGTAGGAGCACTGAGTAGTGGTCATTAGCTTTGGCGGTTAGCAGGTCGTTGGTGAGTTTAAGTAGGGCAGTTTCAGTGGAGCATAGGGGACGGAAGCCAGACAATAGGGGATCCAGGAGGTTGTTGTCGGTGAGGTGAGAACTCAGGCGATTATAGACTAAGCGCTCAAGGAGTTTGGATGTAAATGGCAGCAGGGAGATGGGTCTAAGGTTGTTCAGGTCGGTTGGATCCAGGAAAGGTTTTTTAAGTATGGGAATGATGTTTGCGTGCTTCAGAGGGGAGGGGAAAGCGCCAGCAGAGAGGGAGAGATTAATGATGTGAGTGAGGGTGCTTAGGATGGAGGAGGAGGATGATCGTAGGAGTTGTGAGGGGACAGGGTCAAGGGGGCAGGTGGTGAGGCGGGCTTCAGAAAAGACCTTAGTGACCTCTTCAGTGGTAGCAAGGTTGAAGGAGTGGAGTGTTGAGGGGGTTTTAGTGTGAGGAATGTTAGGTGGGGTGGAGGTCTGGGCAGTGGCGAGGTCGAAGGAGGAATGTTGAGGGGTTTTTGTGTGGGGAGTGTTAGATGGGGTGGAGGTCTGGACAGTGGCGAGGTCGAAGGAGAGGGGAGTTGAGGGGGTTTTCATATGAGGGATGCTAGGTGGGGTGGAAGTCTGAGCAGTGGCGATGTCCCTACGAATTGTGTTGATCTTGTTTTTGAAGTGATTGGCAATCTCGTGGACGGTGAGTGAGGGATTGGGTGGAGGTGGGGGCAGAGAGAGCAGAGAGTTAAACGTAGAGAAGAGCAGGCGAGGACTGGAGGATAGGGTATTGATGAGGGTCACAAAGTAGGCTTGCTTGGCAGCGCGGAGGGAGGAAGTGTAGGTGAGGAAGGCGGATTTATATCGGGTGAACGCTTGTTGGGATCTGGGTTTGTGCCATAGTCGCTCCAGCGCACGACTGCGTCATTTGAGATTTTTGGTATGGTCAGTCTGCTAGGGTTGAAGCGGTCGGGGTCGAATGCTTCGTGTGGTTAGAAGCGCTAACAAGTCTAGAGCGGCCGACAGCGAGTAGTTATAAAAAGTAGTGGCCCGGTCAGGGCAGCACAGGGGAAGGATACTGTTAGTCAGCTGCAGAGTGGAAAGGGGTAGGGTTCAAGTTCGGCTGGTGATAGTTTGACATTTGGAGGGGTAGGTGTTTGAGGACAAGGAGACAGAGAAGGTAATAAGGTTGTGGTCAGAGAGAGGAAAGGGGGTATTTGTGAGGTTGTGGGGAATGCAGAGATGAGAGAAAACAAGGTCCAGGGTGTTCCCATCGGAGTGGGTGGTGGAATGTATGCAAAAGAAGAGGTTAAGTGGAGGAGTTGGGATGTAGCTGGATTATTAATGTTGATAGGGATGTTGAAGTCTCTATAGATATTGATGTTAACTTTTATTGAGAATAGCTAGACTGAGTTTTATCCATTCCTATCCCCATATATTCTCTCTATTGGTTTTTACTCCCCTGTTTTATATACAAAAACATCTATTTCAGCATACTTTTAAGATATTAGATTTTAGTATGTAGCTGTGTTTTTCTTTACATATGTTGATTTATAGCATTTTATATACAGTCCTATCTGATTCTATATATTTTTACTCATACTGATTATTTTTATTGGTATTTATCTTACGCATATAACTAATTTATATATATGTTTTTATATACATGTGTATGTTGGTTTTTTATTCTATTCTAGTTTGTTTTATCCGGCTCTATATTTTTATTTCGATGATATGTTATTTTAGTTACTTATATTAACTCTGTTGGTTATACGTGCGTTTTTTGCCATGGATTTGTTTCATTTTTATATTTTTTATATGTTTATTGTAAGCTGAGATTGAGGGGTTTGTTTCTAAATTAGCCCCTTATTAATATTAATTTTCATTTGACAAATCCGGTCATACACTCTTTTATCATATTTGATGTCCCCATTTTAATGCATATGCATCCAAATGTCACTCATTGTTATATTAACGCTATTTGTCATGCGTTTTGTTTTTATAACCTTCTGCACTTTTTACTCTGGCATTCTGATGTACAGCGTCCGAGGTTTTATAGTTTTGGTTTTTTGGACCTCTCATAAAATAGTGGACTATCATTCTCTTGATTATTATATTACCTCCGATTTTATATTTTGCGCATTCTGAGTCTAATTATCAGATGCTTAATTTTCCCCAGTCTGTGATTAATCTTCAGTGTGTAAATCCATGGCAAAATGGACGCCCGCACATGCGCCCTTTTTGCCTTTCACCAAGATGGCGCCTGCGTAATGCACATGCACCGTCTTCCCTATATATTTACACGGCGCACGTCATGGCGGTATTGGCATCCCCTTCTGAAGACATGCGTGGCACGAAACGCGTCAAGGAGAAGCCATTACGCCGCCGGAGCCTCGTGAAGGTCCGGTGGCCATCTTGCTAAGTGGACGGTCAGTCCTTATCACTTTTGGCTGTATTTTACCTGGATATTTATTGATTTTGGAATAACATTACCATTTTTAAATTTACTACACTATGGGCACCTTTTGTTTGGCTCCTTTGCTGAGCTATTAATTTTCAGAGCCCAACTGACAGACGAGCTGTATCCATCCCAGTATTCAGAGGAGGGAGTTCCTGTAAACAGGCTGCAAACACCCATCCATCCCTTAAAGGGGACCTCTGGCTGAACAGATTCCTTTAAACTCCAGGAACACCTGCTGGGTGTATTCCATGCCTGGCCTACCTCGCTTCTTTAAAGGGGACCTCTGAGTGTATATATACATGTGTATTTTCATTACGCATCTGGTGAGTGTGTAATTTTACCATATCTTCCAGCACAAGCACTTAATATTGGAATATTTCCACTACTGCAACTGGAACCCTAGCACGGATTGTCACTTTATGAACTATTTATTTTATATGTATATTTGGTCTTAACCATGGACAATAGTTATAATTTAAGCGCTGCACTTTGAACTTATATACTTATTTAGGTTTTATCTGGTTACCTTTTAGTGGAAAAGCAGCTTTTATTAGAGCGCTCACTGATTTGTATATATTCTTATTTTATTTAGAAGTGTTTTTGGTGATTCGTTGTCAAGAGTTTGAAAGCCACATGGGCATTTGTTCTCGGTCTTGATGCATTTAAATTATTTGTATTAAAATTATTAAAATAGAATTATAGGCAAAACCTTTTTTTCCATTTTGGATAGAGTAAGGCTGGGCTATAACCCCTGTCAGTTTATGTTTTGCTATGTGTGTCCTATTGCGGAAAATTCCTTTTACTTCCTGTTCCATTGCCAAAACAGTAAGTAAGAGGAAATCCCTGCAAATTAGAAAGTGTTACTAACCCAGGATCCTGCATTCACTATATCTGGTCTCCCACAGTACACACAGCATGGAAATGCAATTAGGTTAGTAAATATAAACTGCCAAATACCTTTTCTCATCAGCAGTTAGAGCAGTCTCATGACTTCTGTGTCCAGCTGGGCATTGGTTAAAGCTTGTTGTTTTCATTTTCCCCTGATTGTCCTATGAGGCTGCAGGACCCCTAACCCTCTGTCTGGACAGTGCTGATTGGCCCAGTGTTGATCACCTGCACTCAAAAAAAAAACAAAAAAAACAAAAAAAAACACAACACACCTCTAGCAATACACACCAAAACCGTGCATGTGCAGCTTGACCCCAAGGCTCTGTCCTATAAGCAGATGGATTGGGGACAGTAGAAGAAGGGGAGTATCAAAGATAGGATCAAACAGTTTTTTGTTTTTTTTACACAATGTAGAGGATTAACCCCTTAGGTTCCACAGTGAATATAACAAGCATGCTTTTTTTCTGAAAATCTTTATTTGAAACATATGAATTTGGTGAAAACATACATAATACAAACAACAGACACCCTCGCAGGGACAGGGTCAAAGCCCAACGGACTGAACATAAAACAAAAAGTTCAAAAACAACCCAAGGGAGAAGAACAAAAAGAAGGGGGGGGGGGAGATACCACACGATATTCAAGGACTAATCATTTATAGACAATAGAACAGGACCATAACAGGTAAAAGGGAACCCAGCTCACAACAGAAAAAAAAAAAAAAAAAAACAGAAAAAGAAAAAACAAAGCACCTGGGTGGCTATCCGTCAATCCCCCACATCAGTCGACGCAGTGTCGGTATAAATATCATCAAGCCAACATGACCAAATTTTATAAAATTTGTGGGGGCATACTCTATTAGAATAGGTAGTCTGATAAAGGGGTAAATTAGAATTCACCAATAGGTTACGCAGGGAAAGACTTTTCTCCCAGCTTAAAGTGATTGTTTTACGAGCATAAAACAACAGGACTATGATTAAGGTGTGCTTGGCCACAGCAGGAGCCAAGGGTTCTACCAGCCCCAATAAACAGAATTTCGGGTCAAGGGGAACACTAATATGTACTACTTCTTCAATTGTATGCAATACTGCCTGCCAAAAAGACATAATAGAAGGACAGGTCCAAAAGTTATGAAAACACTCCCTGTCTTCGTGAGAACAATGCCAACATGTGGGAGGAAAAAGAGGGGTTCATTCTATGTAACCAATACGGGGTAAAGTAAGCCCGGTGTAAAATTTTAAAATTGAATTAGTTTATCTCTGGCAGAAACTAGGGGAGAGAAGGGATAATCTCAAATCTCGGACCAATCATCATCATCATCATCCAAATTAGGAATATTCGTCCTCCAGTTCAGACGGAAGATACCAATTCGGGGCTGGCCGCCACAATAAGATATCTGTATAATACCGATAGGGGTTTTTCCATGTGTGGTACACGAAAGATAGACTCCAACTCAGAATAGGAAAGGGAGAGCTGTCAAACAGGGAACTGACCTCTAAAGGCAAGGGAGAACTGAAGGTATCTGAAGTAGGAATGCGAGAGCAAATTGAATTTAGCTTGAAGAGTGGGATAAGAAAGGAGCTTGCCACGAACCCTGATGTGCTCCAAGGTTTTATTTTGGTATTAATCCATAATTGGGGGTCTGGGAGGGAAGCGAAATGAGGAAGAGAAGGATTTAACCACAGCAGGGTATGCGGGGAGCAAGTGTTAGGGGGGGAGAGATTCCAATTTAAGCCCTGCCTACCAGTTGAAAAGCAAGGAAATACCGAAACCAGTCTGGCATAGCCAAATATCCCCTGTCCGTAGGTCTAGTAAGGGTAGAAACTGTTAATCTGGGAGGCTTGGGACCCCAAAGAAAGGAAGAGAATAAGCGATTCAGTTTCACAAAGAAAGACTTAGGAAGCCACTGAGAATTGCGAAACATAAATAAATTTGGGGAGAATTTTTATCTTTAACAGATTAATTCAACCAATCAAAGAGAGGTAAATTACTCCACGACTTCAGTTTTAACCAGACCTCAGACAGAAGGGGGTGGAGATTCAGCTCTGCATAATCCATAGCTGACCTGGAGACCACCACCCCCAAATAAGTAAATGTATCAACCCACTGCAAGGGAGAATCAGGGAAGGTGGAAGCCAAGGCTCTCGCATCCACCGAAAAGAGTAATGATTTGTGCCAGTTAACTTTCAGACCCGTGAAATTAGAAAATGAGTTCACATCATTAAGAAACAATAACAGATCGTCTGCATTTAAAACGCAAGGGAAACCCCATCCAACGCAACACTTCCCACAGGTAGGCCCATTCCACTGTATTGAAGGCCTTTTCCATAACCAACGTAGCCACAGTACGTTAGCCCACATTCAGGTGAGTTGTATGGATATTAGAGGACAACAGATGTTAATATCTGTAGATCTACCTGGCATAAAACCTGTCTGGTCCAAATCAATTACTGATGTGATCACCTTGTTCAGCCTAACAGAAAGAAGCTTAGTAAGGATTTTAAAGTCACTATTAAGAAATGCAATGGGCCTATAGGAAGCACACAATTTGGGGTCCTTACCCAGTTTGTGAATCCCCAGTGTACAGGAATGACTATCAATAATAGGTAAGCTCACTGTGGGTCCTCAAAGCTAGGTAACAAAGATTAGATGTAAATTAAAAAGAATTCTTAGTTATAATTGGCAGTGTCCCTCTTAAGAGCTCTATAATGTCTTCTGCGCACTTGTTGGGGCCCAATTGATGCGAGGTTGCGTCAAGGAGTGGATGGTAATTCCTTAGGGTGGTCACATCAAAGATAGTGAGGAAAAATTAGAAGATTTAACACTTCCTTGATTGGTGGTAAAGAAGTAATGTGAGGTTTCCTTTAGGAGCTCTAACCATGGATTGATCTTGACATAGTAAATAGCAACGATAGCATAAAGATATATGGACAAAGGTAAAGGATGAACAGTAGTAAGAATCCTGCTCTGCAGAAAGGGAAAGGGACTGGTTGATTCAGTTGGCACTGCTGTATCTTTACCTGTCACTGTGTATCCTGTCAGCTTGAATGATAACTGTACTGAAGATGTATTCCAACAATGACGTTGGTTTAGAGACCGCAAACTAGGGCAACTGTATGCAATGTTCACAATTATGTGCAGGTAGATAACTGAGGTGACAAACTATCAATGTTCACTTTGTTAGTGCATGCATGGGTCTCTCCGACCCGATCAATGTGAATCGGTGGATTGCCGCAATCCGTCTTTCACAATGGATGGAGACAGTCCATGGGCCCTCTGGTTCAGACTTGGCATTCCACTGTCTCCTGCTGTCAGAGTGGCCTGCTTGGCAGCATGGCAGGCTAGGCGGTCAGTAAGTTATTTCCCCTCTCTCTCTCCCCAATCTTGGCTCCGTGGCCTAGTTCAGCACTTCAGCCATCAGCACACCTATCTCTCTCTGCACTCCTCTCCTCAAGCTCCTGGGCTTTGATTTCTATATGCCCCTGCCCACTCGCTACCTCTCTTGGAAAATGTAGTCCCAGGCACTCTGCTTATCAGTCAAGTCCTGCTGTTCAGAAATACAAGTTCCAGAGGGCTGTTCTGTCAATGTGAGTAACCCTGAACAGCAGGCCACCGCCATCTGTCCACTTTAACGTACTGCAAGTAATAACATTTTAATAGGTTACACATAGAATTCTATTATAAGTAGAAGTAAATGCAAAACATTTTCAGTGGGGAAGGGTTATAACCTTTAACTTTTAACGCAATAGGAGCATATTTCCCTTCACTTCCTGTGAAACCAGGAAAGGAGGGGAATCCCCGGTTGTCATCAGAACGAATACCCCCATTGAAAGATTTCCCCTTACTTATATAATTTGGCATTAAGTGTCGCTAAGGGCTAGTTCATACCAAAAAAATGGCCTTCAGATCTGTTACAGATGCATTTCTGCATGCACTTTTTTCTTTTTTTCCCACTTTACTGGGGTCCGGTTAATTTTTGATGCTTGTAGGTGTGTTCTGGTGCATTTTTTATACATTTTACCACGGACAAGTAGAGTTCTGTGCAGGAAGATTGCAGCATGTTCTACTTTTTTTTTTCCTGGAACCAGAATGCACTGGAACTGCAAGCACTGGTGTGAACTATGCCATTGAAAACCATGTGTCCTTGCTATTTGGCTTTGGCTGTTATGGTGAGGTATTTGCTCTAGCCTAAGTGTTGGCTTAAGTGATGTACCCTTTGTGGGCAGTTGCCTTTTTGGTGCATCCTTGGACGCAATTATTAAGACTGGCACAGACTTTTGGTGGTGAACTTTCTTCATCCAAAGACTAATCAGCCAAGCCCCTGGGCTTGAAAAAGTCCACCAAGAAGACTCCACATGAAGTGGGGGGGCATCTTCTACCATTTGCAGACTAGTGGCTAACCCTCATTTCTGACCTATGATTTCTGGAGGTGGAATCTTAAAACTACAAAACAGAGTTCCAATCCCTTCCAGTGAAATACGTTTTTTCCTTACAACATATACCTCTCCCCTCAGCATTTGATGGATCTGTATTTTGCAGTTCAGGGGCTGTTGGCTCAGGGGGCTATAGTTCCATTACCGTCCTGTGAGAGGTTCAGAGGAGTCAATTCCACTCTGTACACACAGTTTCAAAAATGGAAGGCGTTCGTCCCATCCTGGATTTGAAGTCTTTTGAACGACTTTGTGAGAGTGCACAAGTTTCTGATGGAATCAGTGTGGTCGGTTGTTGCCTCTCCACACTAGGGAGACCTGTTAGCCTCTATTGACAAAAACTCCCACCTCCACGATCCCAGTTTCCCAAACCATCGTTTCCTGCAGTTTGGCTAGTATAAATGCAGTGCTAAAGACATATATTTACCTTGTCTGTGAAAATAAAGTGCTGTGTGCTTTAAACAGTAATACAATATAACACTATAACAAAAGGAAATAAAGGCTACAAAAAGTGAAAATGAGTGACAGATTGCAAACCCCCAAAATCTCTAATATATTAATAGTAAAAAGGTCAGGTCCGAGCATGTAGGCCCTTTACAAAATAATCTAGAGTGGATGACTGCGGACAAAGAAGGGAAATTTATGAAATACTTTCTTCAGCTCTGTCTATACAAAAGGAGCATGGGGGAGCTCTTGTCCATAATGGGCATGGTATTGACACAGCTCCAGATGATCCACATTGGCTCACAATTGATATGATCCAGAAATATTTAGACAGAATAAAGGTGAATAAAGCACCTGGACTGGATGGCATACACCCATGGGTCCTTAAAGAATTGAGCTCTGTCATTTCAAAGCCATTGTTTCTCATTTGCAGGGACTCTTTAATAACTAGCACAGTACCACTGGATTGGCATAAGGCCAATGTGCCTATATTTAAAAAGGGCTCAAAATCTTTACCAAGTAATTATAGACCTGTTAGTGTAACATCTATTAGTTGAGAAGATACTGGAGAGTTTAATAAATGACCACAGATGAGTTCTTGATGGAAAAAATTATTTTAACCAACAGACAGCATGGATTCATGAAAGACAGAAGTTGTCAAACAAATCTTATTTCTTTTTATGAGGGGGTGAGCAAAACCTTGGACAAAGGGGTGGCGGTGGACGTGGTATACTTGCATTTTGCAAAAGCGTTTGACACAGTTCCCCACACACGGCTAATGTGTAAGGTAAAGTCTACAGGCTTGGAAAAATCCATATGTAAATGGATAGAAAACTGGCTAAAAGATTGTATTCAGAGTGGTGGTTAATGATTCATACTCTGAATGGTCTAGGGTTGTCAGTGGTGTACCCCAAGGTTCAGTGTTGGGACCCTTACTTTTTAATATAAATATATATATATATAAATATATATATATATATATATATATATATATATATATATATATATATGATATAAGTTCTGGGATTAAAAATACCATTTCAGTCTTTGCAGATGACACCAAGCTTTGCAGTGGAATAACATCCTTACAGGATGTCTCCAACTTACAAGCTGATCTCAATGCACTATTTAATTGGGCAACCATGTGGCAAATGAGGTTTAAGGTTGATAAATGTAAGGTTATGCACTTGAGGGCTATGAATATGCATGCACTATACATACTAGGAGTACAATTGGGGGAATCAATGGTGGAGAAGGATCTGGGGGTTCTGGTAGATCATACGCTTAATAATGGCATGCAATGCCAAGCTGCAGTTTCTAAAAACCCTCTATTGTATTAAAAGAGGTATAGACTCGAGAGAGATATCATTTTACCCCTGTACAAATCATTAGTAATAACTCATCTGGAATATGCAGTTCAATTTTGGGCAGCAATTCACAAAAAAAACATTGGGAAACTAAAGAAAGTACAGAGAAGGGCAACCAAACTGATAAGAGTCATGGAAGAGCTCAGCTATGAGGAAAGATTAGAGGAACTGAATTTATTCTCTCTTGAGAAGAGGAGATTACGGGGGGGGGGGGATATGATCAACATGTATAAATACATCAGTGGTTCATATAATGAATTCGGTGTAGAGTTATTCACCTTGAAGTCATCACAGAGGATAAAGGGGGCACTTGTCCTCTTGCTGCAATAGGTGTGAGGAGTTAAACAGCATAGCAGTGGTCCATGTGAAAGATGGTGAAGCTGAAAGGGCGCCTATAAGAGTGGTGGTAACTCCTGAGGAGACTGGGTGCGATCCTTGTATCAAGCAAAGAAAAGAGGAGTTGTGTGACCCTCCAGAGTGATCGAGTGCCAATAGACCCTATAATTAGGGGTTCTATACATCTAGTAAGTGCATTGTGTGGGTGGTGGTATTGTGTGGTAGATATGAAGGTCACTTACAAGAGGCAGATTTACCAGTGGGTGTTGATTGCGGAGGGATGGTGGAACCCTCCATATTTGAACAACTGCACAAATATGGAGACAGAGCACTTTGCAGCACTGAACACTATTGATTCTTACATGTGGAGGAAGATTTAACAAACTGTGTTGGCAGGAACCTCCAAATGTGATTAGTTGCATAAATAAGCACATTGAGTGCTTTGTTTTACATTGCGCATGTCATATATTTTCCCAGATTAAGTATATATATGCTTATAGCACTGTATTTTTACTAAATTAAATGGTGGGTCATTAATGGACTAGCTACAGCTGCCTAAAAGGGGATGCCACAGTGCGGATCTGCATGTATACATTTGCTTCCTCCGGTTTACGGTGGGTGAGCTCCATTACCAATGTATGGCTCTTCTATTTGGTCTGGCATTGGCGGTAATATTTGGCCCTACTGCTACTCTGTGAATCTCGATCATAGGTTATCTGGATGATTTGGTCCTACAGGTAGAGACTTGGAATGTAGTGTTGAAATCACAATCTGTTAGCTGGAGTTCGCATGTATTCTTGATCTGCACAAAAATCGGTCTTGCACCCATCCTCATTTCCTTCTGGTGGTGCATGAATGTTCTGGGCCTTATGATCACCTACTTTGAAGTGGTCCCTTATGTACAACATCATACTAGAACTGTGCTGTGGGAGATCCTAGACAAATAGAATAAAGCTCAGGTGTCTATGGACAGGTAATTTCTTCTGTATCATCCAACAAGAGCATCATTAAACTGGTGGATTCACTCCCCTTTTATTCTTTCTGAAAAGTTCTTTCTTCCCCTGTCTTAGAAGATCACCACCAAGCCAATCTGTTCAGCTGGGGGGAGTGAGGGGTCATCTGTTGGTTCAGGGTCAGTGGTCAGGCCTGGTTCAAAAACCGCATCCTTTCGATCAACTTGTGCCATGGCATCTTCCACTATGCCTGGACTTCCTTTCTCAAAGGCCAATCTTTTACCCTGCTTTACAGTCACTTCAGCAAGGTGCTGAAAGACAAGGTAAATTCTGCGGTTAACTCCGCTATGGTTCAGGCTCCACTTCCCATTTCATGTATTATTGTAATTGGAAGGCTTATTTCATCTGATGCAAATCTTTAGATTTTCACCCTTTTAGATTTTCTCTTGCTTGCATTATGGTTTTCCTTCAATGGGTCGTTGACCAAAAAATGGCCCTAAGTAAGTACGGTTAAGGGTCAGATTTCCACCCTTGCCATACTCTTCCAACGTCCCCTGGATTCTTGCTCCTTGGTTTGTACCTTCAACCAGGGGGTTATACAGGTTGTTCCTCCTATAAGATCTCTGCTGATGCCATGGGATTTAAATTTAGTTCTGTCAGCCTTTCAAAAGCTTCCCTTTGAAAACATTGGGGAAATTCCTCTGCTGAGTCTTTCACACAAGGTAGTCTTCCTGATGTCCATCACTTCTGTGGGCAGGGTATTTGAACTGGTACCTTTTTCTTGTAAATAACCTTTTTAGTCATACAAAAGGATAAAATGGTTCTTTATCCTTGATTTTCTTTCCTACTGAGGCTTGTGTCAGCGTTTTACTTGAATGAGGATATTGTTCTGCAGTCCCTCTGTCCTACCTCCCACCCCAAGCATGTAACACTTCATTAGTTGGATGTAGTTCAGGTTGGTAAGGTCTATCTGAATTCTACTGCCTCTTTTCGGAAGACAGATTCCCTGTTTGTTGTCACAGAAGGTAGTCGAAGGGAGCAGGCTGTCTTCACATCTACCAATTTTAGGTGGATTTATCAGACTGTGGTTCAGGCTTATCCCATTTCAGGTTGGGGACTCGTTATTGCTCTTTCTACCTGGGTTCTAAGCGCCTTCTGGGCCTTTCATCATTGTGCCTTGGTCTCAGGTTTTAAGGCGGCTGCCTAGTCATCTGCTCACACTTTCATCAAGTGCTTTCAAATTGACATTGCTGCTTCTGTTGATGCTAGTTATGATTGTAAAGCAACAGTTAGGATTTACTGGGGTGTGG
This sequence comes from Staurois parvus, assembly GCF_062004578.1. Lineage (NCBI taxonomy): Eukaryota > Metazoa > Chordata > Amphibia > Anura > Ranidae > Staurois > Staurois parvus. The sequence goes on along the minus strand of NW_028318337.1, from coordinate 1,623,519 downwards.
CTCTATGTTTTGTTTGGGCCTCTGTTTGAGCCCACCATCTTGCTCCTCACACTGCTTTGGGACGTCTCTATGGTCAAAAGAGCAAATTGGGAATTCCCTTCTTTTTACAAACAAAAAGACACACCATACTGTCAAGTCTATAAATAAACATTTTAGACAGCACTGCAAAATTAGAGCAGTACTTCAGAAATATTGGTATCTACTAACCATTGATCCTCCAAATTTGTCAAATCAACACCAAATATTCGGCTTCATTCACTAAAGCAGATCGCATGTAGTATTTAGGCGTCTGGACTAATTTTCAGAAAATATCGCATGCGAAACGGTCAATTCACTATGCTGTTTTGCGGTATTTACTCAAATCGTTTGGTACATACTGCATAAAAATGGGTTAAAGTCAATTCATAGAAGGAAATAATTAAATGCATGCTGTAATTAGGTAATGGTCCACGTATGTGGTATTTAAAGTGTTACTAAACCCAGGACCCTGCATTCAGTATATCTGGTCTCCCACAGTACACAGAGCATGGAAATGCAATAATTTTAGTAAATATAAACTGCTAAATACCTTTTCTCATCAGCAGTATATATCAGTCTTGCGACTTCTATCAGTGTCAAGCTGAGCGCTGGTTAAAGCTTATAGGAGTATTCATTCTCCTCTGACTAACCTATGAGGCTGCATAACCCCTGACCCTCTGTCTGGACAGGGCTCATTTCAAGGTCCTGGAGTGGCCTAGCCAGTCTCCAGATCTCAGCTATCTATATAGCTATCTATAATAGGGTAATTCTTCCCAATGACCACAAGTGTAAGGAGCATTCTTCACACTGACCATCACTAATGTATAATGAGTTGTAGTCATTTTTTAGCAGGGGTTCCCGGAGACTGGAAAGTTATTTCAAGAGTTCCTCAGTGTTGAAGAGGTTGAGAAAGGCTGCCTGAAAGTGTAACTAAAGGCAAAACCTTTTCATTTTGGATAGAGTAATGGGAGGGCTAAAACCACTTGTCAAGTTTTGTTTTTTTTTTGTCATCTGTGTCCCATTGGGGAAATTTACCTAGACTTCCTGTCCCTTTGCCAAAACAGGACGTTCCTGCAAATTAAGGGATCCCCCAGGTCACCAGAGCTAGTGCCCCCAGTAGAAAATGTCCCCTCTATTAATTTTCTGGAAACACCCAAAATTTGTGATTTTAATTTCACTTTCAATAATAATGGTAAACAGGACAAATAGAGATGGTGAGTCTCCCTAATAGGAATAGACAGCAATATAAACCAAATAGGTGTCCAGTACCTCTACATCATATCCAAAACAAAATAAGTTTTTCCTTTAGTAAATACAAAATATCTTTCTAAATTTTAAATATTGAATAAAAACCGTATAACACTAACATATATAAAATACCCTTCCTTCACCAATAAAAAGACAGAATGTTGTAGAAGAGCATTTATATACGTGGGTGATTTTTTTTTATACTATTTTCATTCAATATTTGACATTTTGTATTTGCTTAATTTACGGTACCTGTTTTTGATACACCACCTGTGTCCTGTGAAAGCAGCTTCCCTGACTGGTGTTCTTGTCACTTTTTTTTTTCTTTTGTATTGATACATATGCTGCAGGGACTGCACTGACTTGGCATATTTCTATGGTTTAAAACCAATTTTACCTCTTAATTAGCAATAAAAACTGATAGGGGTTCTAATTCTTTTCCACTGTATCTATCCCACTGGACATCGCATGAGATGAAATACCACATGGTTTCTGGAGATAAATACTGCATATAAAAACACCAAGTGGTATTTTACCGCATTTCTTAAAGTGGTAGATACTATTGCATGAAAGGAGCCCATTGTCTTTTGTAGAGGGTAATCACTGAATGACAGATTGGTGCATAGCCACTTTTAAGGGGTTCAAATGAATAGGGGGGATATGGGGAATGGATACCCAAAGAGGACCGATGAGGTAAGTGTCCCTAATGTAAATATATTAATACAGGAAAAAATATAATCTTACCCACTAAGCTGAAATTCATCCAGAGGCAATTTTGTAAACGGCACCACAGGGGGTTGTTTACCTCTTAAGCTCGGAGTATGGAGCCTGATATGTAGATAAGACCGAGTTTAATGTTGAATCCATGACCACATTGATGCAACTGAGATAGGGGGTAGCTCAAATTTAGATGTGTTGTGAATTTTCCAGGCACACTCAGAAGGTGACATCAATGAGGACTGTGCTTTGAGGCAGTTCAGGAAGCTTTATATTGTTTCCATCTCCTGTCACCACCATTGCCCCTTTTCTGTCCTTTAGCTTGCTTTGGACAGAATCCCACAAGATCCCAGAGGAAAATACTAGGATAAGAAAATTCTCCAGGAGGGAAACCAGGTAGAATCCCTGGGAGCAACTAGTCCCCCTGGTTTGAAATAATCCACCACTTTCAAATCCTCTTTACATTTCATATAGTTTTTTGAGCTATACTCATATTAATTTATGTTTACATTGTATTGTTATAATTTTTTTTATGTATGGCGTACATTGAGACAGTTCTCAATCATCTGACATTGGAAGTAAGGTGCTTTGGATGAGCTGCTGGTATTGGGGTTCTGAGTTTACCGGTATTTAAGAACACATGACTGAAGGTTTTGTTCTAGGCCTAATTTATGTTACTGCAGCTTTACAGCCTGCTATTGCGGCTGTTGGCATGTGCCAAAGCCTTCAGATCTGGGGTCGTCACATGAGGGATTCTGCTACTGGAGATACCGTATCAAGCAAAACCTGGAGGGTATCTGCATGCTCTTGGATTTTCAGTGGATGCTTTATAGGACTACATAAAGCAACTTTTGCATTTCGGGGGTCTTGTGTATACATACTGTATGTGCAGGATCTTATTTATGGCTGAAGTCGGTCAGCAGAATTATCCTGCTCGAAACATGTGGAACGGATTGCTTTTTGAGGGAGAACGTTTGTTTCTTCCTGCTTGGATGATTCAATTCAGTAGGTGGATGTGGGTGAGACTACTCTGTTGTGGTTTACAAAAGAAGGCTGAGCCTATAGTTCAAAAACCTGATGCTATTTCTACTTCAAAATCTCACAACTACAAGCTGGGATGCTGGAGCTTTCCCCTCTGCACTTTCTGCTTTCATACTTTCTCTTGAATCCATGGGAAATATTTATTCTTCTGCAAGCTTTACCTTCAGGAGTACTCATTCCAGAGGATTCTACTTTTCCACTTAATTTGTGGCCCTGCAGTCAAGCCTTTCTAGAACTCTTAAGCCCTTTATACACAGGCCGAATATCGACCAAAATTAGCTGGTACGGGTAGAACAAAATCGGCCAAGTTTCGGCCCGTGAGTGCAGCTGCCCATCTAACAGATGCCAATCTCATGACTGGCTTCTGTCGAACAAGCATGTTGAGAAACCTAGCAGCCGACCAGCATCTGATCAGCACTTGCAGTCAATGTCTGTGAGCACTGACTGTTGTGTTCTGGCAGGGGAGGGGTGCAGTCCCAGTCCCCCTGTCACAACAGAATAGCTCAGTGGGAGAGGTCGCTGTACTATCACTTGTGTTAGTACAGTGATTTTTTTTTTTTCATTCAGCCTGCTGGAAAATAAATAAAAAAAAAAAACAAAAAAAACACCCAGAGTGTACTAAGCTTGTTCATCAAGGTTTTGGGAGCTACTGCAAACTGGGGTAACCCTACAATAGGATACCTGGACGCCTTGCTTCTGAGGGTGCAATCTGCTTCTCTTCTGGAGACCAATGTGTCCCACAAGGTACATGTAAGGAGATATATCTTTAAACTGGCATCCATTTTATAGAATACCTCCATGTTAAAGATGTAACCGCTCAAGTTTCATTTCTCAGGAGTTGCTTTCATTTCTGTGTAAACAGATTTTCCTTATGTGGTACACCTCTGCTATTGCAAGTTCTGCTCTTCAGGTAACTATAAGAGTTTAATGCTTTTTTAGTTGAGTTTTGTAAACACCTCTGTGTCAATAGCTTCATTACACCGGATCCAGTGGTGAGAGAAATGAGGACAGATTGGCTACATAGACAGATACTGATCCTATCAGTACAGGCTCAAGAGTTTCAGATGGGTTGTGTAGTCAGATGTCAACCTTGGCCCAACCCAGGGGTTTGAATATTTAGGCCTGACCCTGGCTGCCATCCAAGCAAGATTTATCCTCTCTCTAGACAAAGGCCTTGCTCAGATCTGTCAGATCCCTCATTTCAATTTATTGAGGGTTGTGGGAAATATGGTAGCCTACATTGCGACTGTTAACTTTGCCCATTTTCATTCTGGGTTCCTTCAAGGGCATGTCTTAGTGGCATGGAATAGGATGACTCAGTTGTTGGATTCTGCAATGTCATTGAACCCCAGCATGAGACTCATCAGATGCTGAAAATAGGAAATTGTTCCTCTTTCGCCTGGAGGGTCCTGACAGCAGACACGAGTCTGTTGGGTTGGAGTGGACACTTTCTCAATGCAGGAAAATTGGTCAACACAGAAGAGGTCATTACCTATTAACATCTTGAAACTGAAGGTGATTCACCTTGCCCTGCTACATGGGTCAGTGCAGCTGTAAAACTTTACTGTTAGGGTCCTGGGTGCCATTGCCAGGCGGTCATGTATGTACTTCATCCAGGAGTCACCACGAGCTGGGCTGCTTTTAACCCAGAGGCGCATGAGGAACTGTCACCGATGGAGTACTCCAGATGTGGATAGGCATCCAGGTTCACTTTGAAACTGGACTGGTTTGTCTCCAGGACCAGGGTCCTCAAGCATTTGCCTTGGATGCTATGGTGACTCCATTGGACCTGTTCTCCCTAATTCAGGCTTTCCTGTTTGTTTGCTTTGCAGTATATGAGGTACTAATTCTAGTGTTTCTGACTGACTCAGTCTGGACAAGGAAAACTTGGTACTTTACATTATGAAAACGTTGCCAGACAACCCTATGGGATCTTCCAAGGTTGAAACCAAGGTCTTAAGAGTCAGGGGAGTCTCCGATTTGGTAAATCCTGCTCTACTACAGGCTTGATAAGCGATTTCAAAGATTTACTGCAGAACATAAAAATTTTCATTTTCTTGGTGTGAGACTATAGGATTCCTCCAAGTATGTCATTGGACACATCCTAGTTTTTTTTTTCCCATTATGGAATTGTCCTGGGATTCCAGAGCAAGGGTCAAATTATGTCTTTGGAGGTCCATTGTCTTAATCATACAGTACAGTACACATGCATAGTATTCATTTACAATGGGTTATAGGCTCATACTTTCAGGTGATTGGACACTGGCAGGCTCTTAAAGACATGTTACTGCTGTGTTCCCACTATAACTCTACGCACTCCGGGGCTGCTAAGGTGGTACAGGAGGGACAGCTATACAAGTAAAAAAAATTAAATCACAAGCACTTTGCTCTCTGATGAGCAGTCAGCATTTGGATCACTTTTCAGAGAGCATAGGACAGGCTGTGAGAAGGCATGTTTATTTTGCAGCAGGACAACGACCCCAAGCCAATGTCATTAAGAACTATCTTCAGTGTAAAAGTGATTGTTTGGCCCCTACAGGGCCCTAATCTCAACATCATGTCTGGGATTACATGAAGAGACAGAAGGATTTGAGGCAGCCTACATTTACAGAAATCATTGGTTAGTTCTCCAAGATGTTTGAAACAACCTACCTGACAAGTTCCTTCAAAAACTGTGCGCAAGTGTACCTAGAAGAAATTATGCGGTTTTGAAGGCAGAGTGGTCACACCAAATATTGATTCGATTTGGATTTCTCTTCTGTTCATTTACTTTCCATTTTGTTAATTTTTAAAAAATAAATAAATAAATATGAACACTTCCATTTCTAAAAGCATTCTTAAGTTACAGCATTTTTTTTCACACCTGCCGAAAAAACCTTTGGCAGAGTACTGTATATAGCCTGTGGCAGCTTTCCTTCAAGTTGTGATTCTTGTCCAGATTCTGCCTCCGGATACTCCACCTCTCAGCGTCTCTGTAGTTCAGAAAGTAGGCTTCATGAAATCTGACACACAGTTGTGCCTACTCACAGAGCATAGTGAATATGTCTCACTGAATTCAAGGTAGCAAATGTATAGAGATCTTTACCTCCAGAAAGTAAGTTTACAAACTTCAAGAGCATCCAAATTTTAAGGAGAAAGCTAAAGATAACTGAAATTAAATGTGGAAAAGAATATAATGAATTAAATATTGACCACAGCTATTCTTTAACCGCTTCCCCACTGCCCTATAGCAGATATACTGCAACAGAGCAGCAGGGGTATGCAAAATCATGTATATATACACGTAATTTTGCATTTCCGGGTAGGGGCCGTGCGCAAGCCATTCACGGCTAAGGCTCAAAATCATCGGGTCCCGGATGGTGATTACCGAGGATCTCCGATGGGGAGGAGGGCTGCTTTGTTAATTAAGAGTCCTCTTCCCTGTCGGCTCGGACACGCTGCTCTGGATGGCTGTGCACATAACTTACATAAATGCTATAACTTTCACATAAACCAATTAATTTACATGTATTGGGTTTTGTTTTTGTTTTGTTTCTTTAGCAAATACATGTAGCAAAATACATTTTGGTGTTAATTTATGATGACATTTTATTTTTTACTTGACATGTGTAAGAGGAAAAAGTCAAAAATATTGTTTTTCTCAAAATTGTCGGTCTTTTGTTTTTATAGCACAAAAAATAAAAAAACGCTCATGCAATCAAACACCACCTAAAGAAAGCTCAATTCGTGGGGAAAAAAAAAAGACGTAAATTTAATTTGGGTACAGCGTTGCATGACCACACAATTGTCAGTTAAAGGAATGCAGTGCTGTAATGCAAAAAAATGGCCTGGTCAGGAAGGGGGGTAAATCCTCAGGAGGGCAAGGGGTCAATGTGCTTGTAAAGGCTACATTTTTACCTAAAACAAAAAAGGTTTATATTTACCCGCTCTGTGCAATGGCATGGTACAGAGCAGCCCCGTACCTCCTCTTCTAGGGTCCCCTGCTGGCATTTTCTGCTCCTCTCCTGCAAGTGCCCCCAAAGCAAGGATTTTTTTTTTTTACCTTAATGTAGAGTTCACATTCAGCTAAAATGAAAAAATACCATCTTATAAGACCATACCTAATTTGGGCTAGAAAAAGAGGCTGTTGGCAGGGAATAATTCCTTAATGGATGGTGCGAGGTACCGTATATACCCAAGTATTTAATGTATGATTGGGCACATTTAATCTGAAAATGAGTCTTAAAGTGATACTAAACCCAGGACCCTGCATTCACTATATCTGGTCTCCCACAGTACACACAACATGAAAATGCAATTATTTTAGAGCAGAGCACTGGTTAAAGCTTGTAGGAGGAGTTTTCTTTCTGCTGCAGGAGGATGTGAAACCCTTGACCCTCTGTTTGCACAGTGCTGATTGGCCCTGTGATCGCATGCACTCTCGGATTCAGTCTGTATCAGGTGGTCATTTCAACAAGAGGGGCAGAAGAAAGGATCAAACAGCCTTTTTACACAATGTATATGATTAACCCCTTAGGTTCCACAGTGAGTATAACAAGCATGCTTTACTGCATATACAGACTGATTCTGCTTTCTTTGAGAATGTGCTTGGCACGAAACATGTCAGAAAGCTGCCCTCAGTATCTTTCTATCCACGTGGACCTCTTCTGTCTGGCCAACTGGCCTTTTTGCATATCCTGTGAGTTGTATTTTTTACCATTTCTTTGCATTTGAATAAAGTAATGCTGCACTTAAGATATTTTTGTCCTTTGGCTCTTTTTTGCTTGAGCCAATTTTCCCTAAGGAAATCATTGGATATTCCCCTGAGCTCTTTCTCCCTCTGGTGGTCGGTGAACACATCATAAGCCTTGGGATACCTGGTCTGAAGAGATCCAGGTTGCTGGCTCCCTCTGGTGGTCTACAATCAGAGCTCTGCCATTTGGAAATCCTGTTGAAATGCTGTGATAGATGTTGCAACTAGTCAGAACACCTGGGTCCAGATGCTTACACCTAGATCTCATCATCTACATGTTTTTTATATAGCGCTATCTGGTTAGTGCATATAATTCTCATTTCCTCACCATTGATGTCACGAATATTGTTCGTTTGCTACAAATAGACTGTCACCCATCTTCACGTTTCACTTTTGGAAATTTATTCATGAACTTATCTATGCACGGTGACTCGTAGCTGTGTGCGTTATACACTATTTTGCACACATGTAAGCCTATATGTCAATTTTGGAGTAATATACATATGTTTTTATTTTATATCATTGATAGGAGCGCTGCATGCTTGTTTTATATATAGATGTTATCCTAAGAGGTTTTACCTTTTTATGCTAAGCTGCTCCACGACACAGATCTAGCGCTCGTTTCTTTTAGATATTTGTAGACTGATTCTACTGTTGTGGGTTTAGTAACACTAGAAAGGTTAAGGAGGGTGTGCCATGGACCATTGAAATGTAATGCCTCAGACTTCTGAAGGTTTACATTAAAAGGAGGAAAGGGCAGTGTATTTATGGAATTCTGATAGTAAATTAGGTAGCAATAGGGTCAGCTACATAGTAAATTACAAAAACAGTAAGTCATCTGCACATCCTGTTACCTTATGTTGCATCAGCTTTGACCCTATGCTGTGAATACTGGCGTTAGATAAAGGAAATGAAGGGCTAGAGCTGCATAATAAAGATAGGAGGAGAAAGGGGTAGTGCAGTGATAGTGTCTTTAATTCTCTCACTGATGAGGAGTATTGTTCTACCCGTTCAAAAATTATCCCCAAAATCTGGGTACTGCAAAAAAGGTCAGCATAAAAGTCCAAGCCATGCAAACACCTTTTATGCATCAGTTAGGAGGAGGCTTGTGCTGAGTGCAATGGATAAGGCTCAGTGCTCTGGTTGTCTTTTGCTTGCCACTGGGGCACAAAATGTACCTGATCATTGTGAATACTTCTGTGAATTCGGGTATCCTTGTTGGACAATATTTTAGTAAACAGTTCAAGGTCTACATTCAGTATAAACTGCTTTTCCTCTATTTCAGAATCACTAAAATGGCTACCCTAAGAATGTTTCTTAGAAAAGGGTGACAATTGAATGCATGAACAAAGGGGTTGGCTAGAAGACCAGCAAACTTTATAAAGGACAATAAAGCCATCTGGCCGCAGGGTTTTAAGTGGTTTGAAGTCCTTTAGTACATTCAGTCATTCTTCTACTGTAATAGTTTCTTCAGAGACGATAGACCTTAGGTGTGAGTTTGGGCAAACCTGACGTGTGTGTGTGTGCGTGGACGTGTGTGTGCGTGGACGTGTGTGTGTGTGGACGTGTGTGTGTGTGGACGTGTGTGTGTGTGGACGTGTGTGTGTGTGTGGACGTGTGTGTGCGTGGACGTGTGTGTGTGTGTGGACGTGTGTGCGTGTGTGGACGTGTGTGTCGAAAGTTTGGGCACCCTGCAGAATTTATAGCATGCACTGCCCCCTTTGCCAAGCCGAGACCTGCCAGTGTCATGGATTGTTCTCAATCATCTTCTGGGAAGACCAGGTGATGTCAATCTCAAAGGTTTTAAATGCCCAGACTCATCTGACCTTGCCCCAACAATCAGCACCATTGGTTCTTCTAAGCAGTTGTCTAGAAAACTGAAAATAGTTGACGCTCACAAAGCTGGAGAAGGCTATAAGAAGATAGCAAAGCGTTTTCAGATGTCAATATCCTCTGTTCGGAATGTCATTAAGAAATGGCAGTCATCAGGAACAGTGGAAGTTAAAGCAAGATCTGGAAGACCAAGAAATATATCAGACAGAACAGCTCGCAGGATTGTGAGAAAAACAATTCAAAACCCACGTTTGACTGCACGATCCCTCCAGAAAGATCTGGCAGACACTGGAGTTGTGGTACACTATTCCACTATAAACAGATACTTGTACAAATATGGTCTTCATGGAAGAGTCATCAGAAGAAAACCTCTTCTACGTCCTCACCACAAAAATCATTCTTTTGAACTTTGCAAATGAACATATAGACAAGCCTGATGCATTTTGGAAACAAGTTCTGTGGACCGATGAGGTTAAAATGGAACTTTTTGGCCGGAATGAGCAAAGGTACGTTTGGAGAAGGGGCACAGAATTTAATGAAAAGAACCTCTGTCCAACTGTTAAGCATGGGGTTGGATCAATCATGCTTTGGGGTTCTGTTGCAGCCAGTGGCACAGGGAACATCTCACAAGTAGAAGGAAAAATGGATTCAATAAAATGTCAGCAAATTTTGGATGGTAACTTGATGCCATCTGTGAAAAAGCTGAAGTTAAAGAGAGGATGGCTTCTACAAATGGATAATGATCCTAAACACCTCGAAATCCACGGGGGATTACATCAAGAGGCGTAAACTGAAGGTTTTGCCATGACCTTCACAATCTCCTGACCTCAACATAATTGAAAATCTATGAATAGACCTTAAAAGAGCAGTGTGTGACAGACAGCCCAGAAATCTCAAAGAACTGGAAGACTTTTGTAAGGAAAAATGGGCAAAGATACCTCAAACAAGAATTGAAAGACTCTTGGCTGGCTACAAAAAGCGTTTACAAGCTGTGATACTTGCCAAAGGGGGCAGTACAAGATATTAACTCTGCAGGGTGCCCAAACTTTTGCAGACGCCATTTTTTTTTCTGTTATTTTGAAAGTGTAAATGATGGAAATAAAATCTAACTTTTGTTGACATATTATAAGAATGTCTAATCTGTAATTTGATGCCTTTTGGAGATTTTTCCATCTTTCCTTGGCTTCTTTATGCACATTAATACAAATTTTTAGCTGGGGTGCCCAAACTTTCGATCCCCACTGTGTGTGTGTGTATATATATATAATTTGTAGCTGGGAAGAGGTCAGAAAATTTTATTTTAATTGTGGCCATCTGAAAGCAGTGTATTTTCAAACGCGTATCAAATCCGGAATGAGAACAGTGGGAGGTGGAGAAGAATAACATTTCATTATTCAGACACCAAATACTGATCAGTTGTACAAAAGGTACAACACATCATGGGATTTCTAGCAGTGGATCTAGCATCACACTAAAACTGTCAACATACAAAAGTTCCCCCCAAAAGGGAGAATAATCATTAAGACATCACTCAAAGAAAGTGATCTGATTGGGATTTGAAGTAAAACTTGAATAAGGTCACCATAACCCCATCCACAGTATTCAAGAAAAAATGGCAACTCTACTCATCAGAAAGCAGTTTCTTTTTTATTCCTAATTTACTGAACGTAAAATGACAGCACACCGTTTGACTTAGTTTGTCCTATATCGAATATATATGACCCTGCTACAAAACACCAAAAGCACTGCAATTGGAGTGTCCTATGTGGGGAAAATTAAATTAAAAGGAAGAAGGGAGGCCTACAAAAAGGGGGAGAATGAGGAATTCTGAACAGCAGCAGACAACCACAAGCAGCATTGTACATCTTGTTGAAGTGGCGAGCAGCAGCAGTATACACGACTGAAAGGCCAAATACAAGTAGTGGGGTGTCACATCAGCCACAAAGAATTAGGCCATTCTATTAGGACTATGCAACAATTATGCAATTTCTACACTTCAATGACAATTCCCTGTGCCCTCCCTGAAATCATCCTGCATACGACAAACTGAAAGTCTTTCAGATTGGCCAATCAGTGATCACATGCAGAGTAGTAAGCAAGATGTCACTTCTGACATCATTGCTTACTACCTGTGAAATCTGTGAATGATCACAGAGGTACAAGGCTATTCACAACACCCTTGTACCATGTGACAAGCTGTGACCAATCGCAGCTCACACAGTAGTTCTCAATGGCTTCAAGAATGCAGCCAGAGAGGAGAAATTATTGCTTTTACAGCCTTTATATGGGTGTAAAAGCAATCAGTGTAAAAAAAAAAAAAAAAAAAAAAAAAAAATCATCACCCTCCACAAGTAGTACAGTGTCACCATGGTGACACTATGTAAAAAAAAAAAAACACAAAAAAAAAAAACAAAAAAAACACAAATATACAAAATTAAATAAAATTGTAAAAACAATGTTTAAAAATAATTTTTGGTTATAAACTAATTTGGGTTATTTATTTTTTTTACTAAAAAGGTAACGGAATAAATTTTGGCCATGATTTATGATGGAATATTATTTGCAAAATTTCAGAAAACCTTTTCCAAATTTTTTTTAACTTTTTCATTTACATAGCAAAAAAAAATAAAAATCCCAGTGGTGAATAAATACCACCAAAATAAAGCTTTATCTGTCTCAAAACAAGGCTAAAAAATTCATATGGGTACAGTGTTGCATGACACCGCAATTGTTATTCAAAGTGTGATAGCACTGAAAGCTGAAAATTGGCCTGGAAAGGAAGGGGGTAAAAGTGTCCGGAAGTTGAAGTGGTTAAAAGGGGAAAAATAAAATGGAAAAATTGCAAAAACGGTCTGGCCATCTGAGTTTAAAAGTGGAGCATGGGGTCTGGCAGCAAAAGGTTGATCTTTCCTTCCACCTCAGGCCTGTGGAGCTGCCCTCAATCTCACTATTGTTGGTAAGAGAGCTTTTATATCACCAGCTAGTGACCTATAAGAAACATAAAAAAACGAGAAGTTTCTGCTGGTTTACATGAAACGCAAGATCAATGCACAAAGGGGATCTCCTTTTTAAGAGTTCTGAGTGTTGGAACATCCAATGCTACATATGACATCTTGTAAGACAACAGGGGGGATGGGGAAACTGTTGAAAGAATGCATACATGCATGTGTGCATGCAGTAATGTGCAGTATAAGAGTAAAAGGGTCCCAAGAAAGCCACTGTATTTAAAAATGCTCAACTGCCCTGGCCTATGCACAGATTTTTTTTCAATTTTTCTTGCTAGTATAAAATCAAGGTCAAACAAGTATAAAAACAAAAACAAGACATTTACTAAAGCTTTTTTTTTTTTTTTAAACTTTTAATATCACTTTTCAAAGTGTTGAAAGCAACGATCCACAAAAATGAAGGTAAAACAGTGTTGATAGAAGATGGAAACATTTTACAAGGCATAAGGGCAAGTATCAAAATAATTACTATGCAAGAAAGAATTTGAAGAGTGTTTTTACAAACATCTGTTTTATTCTAATGTCCTCCTAAGGCAAGACGAAAAATAGACCAAATTGAGTTCTATTATACAAACTGCCAAGCACCCATATTTATATATTTATATAGAGATTTATATTATTCAATCCACACACTCATTGTTAAACAGTTTCAGAATGTCATTTTGAGCAGGTTATTAAGGCCAGTAACACAGCTATACTCTCTTAACACAGTGAGCTTTGGAATGCAGAAATCTGGCTAGCCGATAGCTTATGAAGGTTGAACCCGTATGCTCAATATGTTCATTGAAAAAAAAAATCAAAGCCATCTCCCTGGTCTTGTGCAAGGAAACAAACTTTGTAATCTTGTGTTATGAAAGATCTTTTTTTAATTTTGCAGAGTAAAGCGTTATTTTTCCTCCTTTTATATGCATGTTTTTTTTTTCTCCATTTCTCAAAAACAGTTCTTGTACAGGTGATTTCCATGGCTGATCCCAGCTGGAATATGCTCCCTCCATATGACTGCAACTGCACAGCAAAAAATCTAGCAGTGCATTTTTTTTATATTTTGGGAGGAACTTTCACCTGTATAAAAAATTATTAAGCCTGAGTGTCTGATATAAAGTGTGAAGTGGCAATGGACCCAATTTATTAAATTGTAAACGAATGCTCATTTTAAAATACTTTGGATGGCCGAAGTGCCTTGCACGTGATAAGGTATCTAATGAAAATCTAGGTTCACTTCCTGTATTGCCATATTGTAATAAATGAGACTTCCTTAGTCTCATTAATGAACATGTAAACTGGAGGGAAATGAGTTGTGTATGAGAAAAAGGATGCAGTTACACAGTGGAATAAACGGTTATCGCACTCCACATGGGAGTATTTGTGTGGTAGTGTGCTTTATACCACCTAAATTTTGAGAAAAGGACATGGTGTGTATAAGATAAATAAATGCATGCTTAAATCAGTGGTAGTACAAACAGCAAATGCATTATGCAAACTGCAGTCACACACAGCAGCCAGAATTTTATAAACACATAGGCCAATAGTTGATTTCTGACTGCTTCCTATGGATTACAGTTCTTTGCATTTAACTCGTCTTTGTGCTCCCTTACTGAACAAGCTCAAACATTAAAAATTCCTGTACCTAGCCAGCTTGCTAAATCTGAACAGAGATTTCTCTTTAACTGTTCCTGCTTGTGTTTACAGCCTAGTTTGATATATACACACATGTAAACCTCATAGATTAGACCAGGCATATGCAACATGAATCTCCAGCACTGGCATGTTAGGATTTTCACAATTGTTGGACGGTAATACTTCCACTGCAAGTCTATCTCTTCCGGGATGCAAATGCAACGGGCTGATGAAAGATTCTACAGGGTCACGGAGAACCAACTTCATAGATGTTAATAAAATTTTCATTCCTACAAATACTTATCTGTAATGTGTGGCAGCAAGTATACTGAAGGAGCAAAATGAAAGTTCATTTACAGGCATACACTTTAAAGCACCATCCTATTAGATAAAATACTATAGGAAATGTTGCCTGTCAAAAAACACTTTCATGTAGGAAGAAGCACCTTCCAAGATGAGAACAATCTTGTTTAATATTAAAATTCATTCTGATACATCTCTCTACCAGAGGCTGCATGATCAACATGCAAACATTTAAAATGTCTAAGCTGTGCTGAGAAATGAAACATTAAAAACTGTCGCATTCACTTAAAAATATGAAGAGGAAAAGGTTTGTTGCGTTAGTCTTGTAAATATGACTTTAGGCGCTGAATTAATACCAATCATGTAAAGGGCATGATACCACAACAAAACAAAAACCTGAAGACATAAATTAAGTAAAACCAAGCAGCAGGTTTGTAGTAAACAGCAAAGCAAAATGTAATGAAAGGAGAGAACCTAAATAAACTTTATAAGCTGGCTTTTGCCCTTTTTGGCAACTCCAGTTTATAAATAAATATCTGAAAAAATCAGGGCAATATTGCTTTAAGTCCCAAACAGCAGCCCTGAAGGGAAATTGTGTAGGAAAGAACAAAGGGAAGCATATGGAGACAAGACCTTTATGCTCTAAACACAAAATAATTTGTTTAATCCTAGGATGCAAATGCCAGCCTGTAGAAACTCTTATTCACTGACTAGAAGCAATGTGGAAGCTTGCTAAAACCTTTTTAAATCTACAACCAGCATTCAATAAGGCCAGAATCACATCTCTGTGGTATGTAGATGTACCAATGTTACACCACAGCTCATATCGCACCTGACCTTTTCAGGAACGCAACACACAGAAGTGCCTTACCTTGGTGTGTGTTAGATTGCCATTCAAACTTAATGGTGTGACAATGCACCAACACATGCATAGTGTAATACCGTGCGTGATACCGGAACACATTAAAAGCCTTAAAACACCTGTGCAAAAAAAAAAAATATACAAAAACCCACATTGCTCATCTCCTTCACCAATTCTAGTTGTCTGGTTGTATTTAAATTGCAGTTGAGCCATGCTTTTACTGCCTCCCAACTACTACTCCCTTTAGCTGCAAAGACAGCAACTGGGAGCGTACACATGCCGTGGCCAAGAAGCTTTGCTACACAGCCACGACAGGAAATATAGCCAGGTTCATTTCAAGGTAATGAACCGCATGCAATGCATGTGCTAGTATGGGGTTTAAGGCAGGAAGTGAGGAGGTGATACAACACCTTCTAATCACCTTTCAAGTGCTTTTTGAAGAACGATCCAAATGCAGATCTCTCTTCAAAGCCTAAAAGCAAGTGTGGACAAGCCCTAAGAGTCACCGACTTAAAACTAACACACAGATTAAAAAAGTCAGTGCTTTTGAACTGCATTAATTTTTAAGGTCCGTGCCTCCAAAAGTAATAAAGTTGGGCAGATCAGCTTGACAGCAAGATTTTCAAAGAGGCCAGCAATGGCAGTCTTCATATTCTTTCACTTTAGGTTCATTTTTTCAGTGTTGCCACTGAGCTGCATTCTCTCCTTTTTAACTCCTGCATATACTCATTAAAACTTACCTCTCCGGGACCATATTGGAAAGGACCTGGTTACATAAAGCGACTAGTTGCATGCCCCATGCAGGGCTTTCTTTTACTGGCATGGTGATGCAAAGGTGTTGCATGCATCCCTGTGCCAGCATCCCATTGCTGTCTATTGGATCACACAGCTGCTGTGTTCCAATATGACATGTACAAAGCATCTGTGTCCATTCAGCTGCATATCGCAATAGACAATAGGATGCAACACCAATACATCCCTGTTCAGGTAAAAGAAGGCCCTGCACGGGGCATGCAACTAAATCGACCCATGTGAAGGGACCCTACAGCTACTGAAGAGTGTTTGCAGAAGTATGTCAGATGCCTAAGTCCCCTGTGGTTCCATTAACCAGCCTGTGTCACTACAGGACAAACTATTAATGTAAGGGCTGGTGTGAAAACAGTTCAGGCATCTGACACCCCTGGAAAGGTGCAAAGACTCATAGTTTACTCCTTCAACATAGTACTGGAGAGGTAAATATGCTTTTTTTTTTTTACAGGGAGCCTACGGGAAAGAAAAAAAAACAAACCACATTATGGTGACAAGGGCTTCAACAAAGCGGTTTGGTGCTTGCTAAATGATTTGTAAAGGCTAGTTAAACCTGCTGCTTCTCAGACCAGCGTTCACAAGGTAAGATTAGGATTGTGTGTTTAGGGAATAACCAATTTACAGACATTAAGAGTTACATAAAAAATACTAATGAACACAGATATAAGACATTGCTAGACCATGTAAACGTGAAATGCTAAATGTTCCCCCAATAGTGGTGAAAGAAATCCTTTAAAGGACAAGTGCACTTAAAATCAAACCGTGTGTATCCTTTTAGCGCCTTTCCACTGACCTAGCCTAACCAACCCTCTCCCTCCACAGATGCATACTTACTTGGAACCTCAAAGACACGGCCTAGGGTGTTTTACATCCAGCCCTGCAAGTCTCACTCTTCTGGCTGCACTAGCACATTACAGAACACAGCTCTAAGTGTCTATTGGGCTGCACTGAACAGGCTCAATTAGGAGAGCAAGATTTATAGCTCTGGATGTAAACAAATACCAAAGCACAGTCATCGGATGAAGGAAAATATGCATCTTTGGAGAGGGAGGATGAGGTTTAGGTTAAGACAGAGGATAAGGGCACTTGATCTTAAAGTGCATGTACCCTTTAAATCAGATGGTGACCAAAAAAGAAAATAATGAACGAGCTGTCAGATATTAAACCTGGTGGAAAAAAAAAATACTTTCAAAAGAAATTAAAATGGAAATGGAACAGGAAAAGGTTTTCCAAAATAAGTTATAGCCTATTAAATATACATGTCCCAGGTTCATGGGGTCTGCATTATAGCCTGAAGACAGCGAAAATTGTACAAGTATATATTTCAATTCATCATAATTAAAAAAGGGACTTCAAAGTCAAGCTCAACTACAGTTTTCAGTTATGTGAATTACAAGACCTTGTTCTAAAGAGAGATTGTACACGTTTGGCCCCGATATAAGTTGTAATGAGATGTTTCAGATGCAAGACAGCATAACCATACTTTGATATATGTTAATATCTATATACATATAAATATGTACCTATACACAAATGTAATATACACACATTTACAATATAAGCATATGTATGCAATTTAGCTTAAATTATGCTTAAAAGAAAATCAAGTATTTGAAAAACAAAATCAGTCTTTAAATTCATAACTTACATAACCATTTTTACATCTACAAACAACTCTAGGCCCAACAGTTACTGTGCCTTAATAACCTGTAGTTAAACCATTCCTACTCCTTCATTCACACACATATAGCTGCCATATCATCTGGGAAATTGGGGAGACGGAGACCAACAACAAAAATAGGGAGGAGCGTTCAATTCTCTGAGCAGACAGACATCTGTCTTACTAGAAACGGAGGAAAATGTACTTTGGTAACATAGGTACAGAAGTCATCAATAAATTAAGCACACATTTCACCGACACAATGGATCCAAACGTTCCAGTGTGTACTGTTCAAAAAGCACCGCAACTTAACAGCACCAATTGACTGAGGCACAATCTTGTACGCATAGCACCAGTTGAATCTGCATTGAGGCATAATGACAGAAATCCTGTCATATCCCTCATGTGAATCTCAAATCCAAGTGCCAGTCCAATTTTCTGCTCATCTGTTGAGCTACGTCCTCCACAAAATTTAAAAAAACCCAAACTTACAAAAAAAAAAAAAAAATACAAAAAAATTACAAACTTCTAATATAAATAAGTGTACAGTTGTTTTTCCCGATCTTGTTGCAAGGATCTCATTCACAGTGGAATATGGGTAGGTGTGTCCTAGCGCAGAAATTGGTAAAAAGATGAAGTGATTTTAGCTTGAACCAGTGGTAGCTACAAAAGGAAGAATTGAGGGTAAAGTTGCCCTCAACTTGTGTTGAGCACCTTTTTTGTGATGGAAGGTGGACAAAACAAAAAAAAAGTACACATTAAAAAATTAGAAAAAAATTAGAATAATATAGCAGGTCTGTCTTTGCATAGGTGAATTCAAGTGAGGTAGATAATTAAATACCTGCAGAGAAGAGAAGGGGGTTAGTACACTGTCTTGCGTAACTGCATTTTATTTCCCATGCACATAACTGCATTCAACCACATCTCACCCCCCAGCAAAAAAAAAAAAAAACCCCACACACAGATACAAAATGATGGGTACAAGGGAGGACATAACAGGACATTTGAATCTATGCTCCTGTTGCATAAGGTTGGCAACCTCATTCTTTTCCACAGTGGATAAGTAATATACAGTGCCTTGAAAAATTATTCATACCCCTTGAAATTTTCCATGTCCATGTGAAATGGGCGATCAAAGGGGTAACTGTGTGCTGTGTGTTTTACTAGGGAAACATACTGCTGTGTATTTCTCTGTCGTGCAGAGAAATACACAGCAGGATGTTACTGCTGGCAGGAGAGAGACCTGTGTTTACACACAGGTTTCTCCCTGGTCAGTGATGCTAGGCGATCGCCTGGGTGCCAGCGGAGAATCGCCAGCCGGCACCCGGTGATCGTCATCTGTAGCCGCCAACAGTGGCACGGGTAGGGCAGCATGCGCCCAGTACCCGGGAATGCAAAATCACATATATGTATATATGTGACTTTGTGCAGCCCGGCCACCCTGTAGCAATACTTCTACTGTAGGGCAGTCGGGAAGCTGTTAAACTTCTCCACAACTTTACCCTGATCTGTCTGGTGTGTTCCTTGGCCTTCATGATGCTGTTCACTAATCTTCTCTAACAAACCTCTGAGGGCTTCTCTGAACAGCTGTATTTATACTGATATTAAACTACACACAGGTTAATTAGGTGACTCCTGAAGGCAATTGGTTCCACTAGATTTTAGTTATCGGTATTAGAGTAAAGGGGGCTGAATACAAACGTATGCCACACTTTTCAGATATTTATTTGTACAAAATTTTGAAAAGCATTGATCATTTTCCTTCCACTTAACTATTATCTGCCACTTTGTCTTGGTCTATCACATAAAATCCCAATAAAATACATTTACGTTTTTGGTTGTAACATGACAAAATGTGGAAAATTTCAAGGGGTATGATTACTTTTTCAAGGTTTGCTAGCTATATGTAATGTTTGAACGAAAACATAACTGGATTAAATATTTTATATATCTGTATAGAATTTATCCTGGTTATGTGATATCACCTTCAGATTCTGCCTCAATGAACAACCAGGGCAGGACAACATTCTGTGCAAGTATACTTACCCTGAAAAATAGTATGGCAAACACACACAATTTCTGTACTTACTGTAAAATCTTTTCTTGGAGTTCACTGAGGAACACAGCAGTTCATTGAGGAAAACAGTAACTTAGAAACAGGTTATATTGCCGCCTCCAGAAAGTTGGGACATCAGCAAACAAACATTGTAAGCCACCCCCTTATAACCCCTCTTCAACCTAGTATGTTTCAGAACAAACATAGGATCAGCCAAAAACACAAAGGCTGGAACCTGTCCTACACATCCCAACCCTTGGGTCAGATACTCCTTGGACACAGGATCAGCATCCCAACTGTTTAGACAAAGTGTTCTGTACATCTGTATGAACATAAGCTGCATGCAAGTCACAAGATTAGAAGTCTAACAAACTATCACAACTAAAGCACAATGCTCCAGACATTTGTTTCAGCTTCTGTATCAAATGAGAAAGTAACCCAGCAATGGAAGAATACCTTTTGAAGGAAACAACTCCTTCTGACATTGTTTAACTGATTAAAGTTACCACCAACATAGGAAGAAGGGTCACACTAGTCAATTTAAACTGGGATTTAAGAAGGAAGTCTGAAATCCTGAAAGGTGAGCACATCTTCAACCCATTTAGTGGTATTCCTGTTGAGGTGGATTAACTTGTGCATCCATGGTGGGAACAGACTGCCAATTTACAACTTCTCTCTCCAAGGGGGAACACTCCCAGACCAGGGGAGGGAACCCCTTAGGATTATGTGTGGGGACACACTGGATGCCTACAGCCATTGTTCACTTGCTGGGCTTCTCATATTTGTTTATGTGCCTTTAAGGAGGAATGGGCTCCCTCCAGACATACCTTAAATTTGAGTTAGGTGAGGCAGTGCAGCTTCCGCATATATTTGCAAATGTGTGCAATGCGCTTTTTTTTTTTGTTTGTTTTGCAGGCTAGCTGGTAACTGTGCTGGGAAATGTTCTATTTCTACTGTGCAATGGCCTACCATCTGCAACCAGAAAACCTAGTTAGACATTGGGGTGGTTGCCATTCTTGTATACCCTTCACATTGTTCCTAGTCTACACAGAGAAATGACTCAATCAGCAGGTGAAGCGCAAAGATGCTTACAGTTGTAGGAGCCCTAAAGAATCGAGGCTTGCAACAGCAGGCTCATTCACCAGACGCAGAGTAATGCACACTGCATCAATAAAGTTTCAACCTGAGTCAATTGCAGGAGCCTGCGGTGCCTCAAAAACAGCCTCTTTAGAGAGAGACTGTTGGGACGTGAATCAGAAGTCATAACATGGGCCCCAGCCCTGGCTGGATTTAAAAGCTTAGGGTAGTCACAGAGACTCTACGGGGCGTATAGAACCTCTGCAATCAGAGTGCACAAGTAGTTGAACACAGATAGAAGTCCACAGTTGACATGGAGGTTCTTTTAGACAATGGAGGGGCCTTGGCTGCTCCAGATGGAACCAACACTCCAATGATGCCATCCCTATAACAGGGGACCAAGGTTCAGGATTACAGGCGTCTGTTCCTTTTTGTAGATGAAGGTTAAAATGTCCTCAGAACCACTAGGGGAGTATGGGCTGAGGTCATCCGTGGCAGCAAGACTGTCCTATGTATCTAATTGAAAACATTTTGCGCCAGCACAGCGGCAATGCACCTAAAGTGAGACAAGGCCTCAATTACTGTCAAACCTTGGCAGGTGGTTCTGATTAGGGTTTCAGGCAGCTGGAGGCGACTAAGTCACTGTAGGCAAGAAACAGAATCACGCAGGAGATTCACATGGTGTTTCAGAAGCAGGAGCAGGAGCAGCATGGTGCTTTCTTCATGCTTGAATAGCAGGAAAGAGTGCAGAGCACAAACACACATACCTAAAGGATGACATCTATGCTCAGTCCTTTGGGCTCAACCCTGTACCATGGTAAAACTAGTGGCTGTGGTGGGAAAATTGAACAGACATCCCATGTGCAAACAGGAAGCTAGCTCCTTCACAGTGAACAGTCTTACTAAATGAGAACTAGGTTATACCTGGGGCTGTGCCATGGATCTGGACCTGGAAAGCACCATACTGCAGAACCCACTGACTGAAAGTCTCTAAGGTATGGCCTCCAAAGCTGTTGGTAAGGAGTGGTTGAATTGGATAGCTACTATCTAGAGACCATCTCAAGCAGCGGGGTAGCCAAAAAAAAAAAAAAAACACCCTTGATTAGAAGCCATCGTGGAAAAATATTCCACTAAGCCAGGGGTGGGCAACTGTGGCCCTCCAGCTGTTGTAGAATTACAAGTCCCATGAGGCATTGCAAAACTGACAGTTACAAGCATGCCTCCCAAAGGCAGAGGCATGATGGGACTTGTAGTTCACCAACAGCTGGAGGGCCACAGTTGCACACCCCTGCACTAAGCAATTGCAGGCTTGCAAAGAAAAAGGCATCCACTCTCCTAGGACCTTAGCAAACAGGCATGCTGGCTAGAGGTGCAGCTATATGGGGGCCGACTCACAATCTGTTTGCCAGTGTCCAAACCTTTTGTAGACAGCAGTATAATCCAACTTTCTGAACATCGGTGTCTCTCAATGGACAAGAAAGAAATACATAGTACCCTGATTTTACTAACACTATTCTCATCGGAAATCTTTTATTAATAACTTAATCCACCTTTGTGACCAAGTTTCAGGTTACACTGTGGCAAAGGGACTCTCAGAACCAAATGAGCACAAATAAATTTACATCACTGCACTTGTAGTCCGTTGCTTTCTTCCCTTTGCCCTATAATGGTAGGTCTGTATCTCTATACAGATCAAGGGCTAGGATGTAAACAATGCTTGTGCATTATTGCACCCGTGATGTGCTGATCATGGTTGCAGTGCTCTGCAGACATCAATACAAAAATTTAATAAATACATTTTTTTCTTTTGTTAATATGGTTGCCTTTTTGTATAGGTAGGCTATGCCTTTAAGATGTCCAATTATTTTCTGTTTCTTGAATGTTCTTTCGCATATTTACATACATTATGCCCCCCAACTGCCAGTTTCTATGCACACAAGATGTTTTGTGCATTCCTTCATTCAACAATTATGTATATAGTCACAGGCAAAATAGTTTTCTTATTAAAGGGTTAAAAGTGCAATAGTCAATGACAACTCATTTATATTTTTTATATTCAAAAAGAGGAAAAACAACACCTATGAATTTAAAGTGGCTTGCACTTTAAAGTGGAACTTTAGTCAGAATATCAAGCTAGACTGGACCTTTTTGCAGGTATAGCTATGTAAATCATTAAAAATAAGTGCCTATACTGTTTAAAATCCAGTAATGCACGGTCTTACATGGCTCTGCATTTGCTCAGCTACTCTCTATTTTTCAGCACTGTGATTTACTGCTGGCTCTGGGTTTCAGCAAAATGACAGCACTCAGCAAGAAGAAACAAACAATGCTGCAACATACAGCACATTCTAATTTTGGTGGCATAATTATTAATGTGGAAATGTATGTTCCATGCTAAAGAACATAATTTTTATCAAGTTGTTATGGGTCAAGTTCCACTTTAAAGGTGGAATTCCAGGCAAATAGCTTAGTGCATCGAACGTTTGGTACTTGACCTTTCAAAGTATTTACAGTCCTGTTAAGCCAGCCTTAAAATACCCAATGCACAGCTAGGGTCATTCTTGGCTCAGATTTAGTGCTTCCTACATCAGGTTATCTGAGGTGGTGATGCCAATTACTTGCCTTATGAATAAGCTGGAGGCATAGAGGTAACTTAGGGAGCTGCACAGATGGACCAGGAAAAAAGGCATGGTATTAGACCGGCTATGCAGTGTTGTGGTGTGTAAAACACAATGACTGGATGGAGCTGCAAATCATTTGGGAGGTAAATTTTAGGTGGGCATTTAAACTTTATATTTAGCTGTTTGCCTGAAGCTCCTCTTTATAAGATACCAATGTGCAATAATATTCAAAACTTACAACCCATCAAATACGCAGTTCCTTTCTTTCTTGCATAAGCAGTACATTTTTACTATATACTGCTGCTTAGCTGGGAAGTGTAGTTCACTCACCTCCTACTGTTCCACCAGTCACTCCAGGCGATGTGAAACTGGCCATGCCATGGGAATTAGCTAGACGGCCAACGGGGCCAGTCACATGTACAGGCATGGAGCTGAAGAGAGACTGCAGAACTGAATTGCTGGCCATTGAAGTGAGGCCACCCTGCAGTGTAAGCTGGGAGCCAGTTGTCAGGTTGCTCAAGAGATGGTGGTGTGTTTGGAGGGGTGTCGAGACAGGCCCCTTCCCATTCAGTAGGACCCCTGTTCCCTGTGACATGAATAAGTTGCTGCCTGCTCGTCCCTCCCCATCCCTTTCCCGACTGCGAGGAGCTTTGGAGCGATCAACTCTTGAACTTGGACCCCTTTCCTCTCTCTTTCCACCATCAGATGCCAACTTTTTACTCAGGAACAAGTTGCCCTCTGGTGCTCTGCCCACGTCTGCTCGGGTGTGTTCGCCAAGACTGCTAGCTGACCCTGGGCTCATACCCCCAGAACCTCGACGAGCCCCATCACCAGATGAATAATGGGAACTGCAGCGTGGGGATGAGGCAGGGCTGTCAGGGGTGCGGCTGGGAGCTGCATCAGAGATCGGGGAGAAGGTGGATTTCCATTTGCCTACACTCTCGCAAGAGGATTTTCTGCTGGGGTACGGTAGACCTAAAGTGGTGGAGGGGAAAGCAAGGATCAATATTGGGGGAAAAAGGGTTTGGTAAAAGTAAGGAGGAAAAAGAGTCAATGAAGAAAATCACAGGAATTTATTTTCAGACTTACCTCTTTCTCCTTCACTCCTTTGTGGGGAATCTTTGCTCTCAAAACATAAACCAGAGCTCTTCCTTTCTGTCCTGTTAGGAAAAAAAATTAAGGAAGTCAAGGGGAGTCAGTAACTTACAGCAATACTGTACCATACACAATTTTTTTTTCTATTCAGCTAAATAGCATTAAAGAGTTCCTTTCTCTACTAGTATTTTGGGATTTTTATTCACTGAGGTACTCTGTGTTAAGTACATTGATCCTCTAAATAGAGCACTGCCTTATGACCAGATTCATCAAGGATCTTTTCTCGATACCTATCTGAACAATACACCTGTTTGCAAAAATAAAAAAAAAACTTTGGTCTAGCAGTATGCAGCCCAATTTTTAGTTTTTTTTTTTTTTTTTTTTTTTTTTACAGAGCACCACACTGACTACAGTCCCACATCTACATTTCATGGCGGTGGCACATTTCAGCAGAAACACTGGCTTGCCAGGAAGTTTACAATGTTTTAAATATTCAACCCTGTGAAATTTAATGTATTAATATTAACTAAAAAGGGTGATTTGCAACCTCTTTATTCCCAAAAATAAAAAGCTCCTATCATGTATGGGGGTATCAACAATATGCTGTGAATTGAAAATAAAAAAAAATTCAGTTTATGTGGCTGGTTGCTCAGAATGCTGTAAACTAGTTAGGTCCTTGAGATCACAGAAATGAAACTATTCATTACTGTGTCTAAAATAGTGACTAGTCATGTTTAAAAAGTAAAAAAACGAAAGTCAGAGCTTACAAATTGGGGGAATGTGCAGCTGCTCAAAAACAATGTAGCCTTTTTTGCAGGCAAGTTGAGACTTCAAAAAGTACAGCTGGTACACTGTCAAGGATATAAAAAAGATAAAACTACAGAAGATACTAGCTGTACACCTGTGTGTCCAATGTTGTAGAAATGTACCAGCTTTGTGTGTCAAAATACTGAATAAAAAAATGTTCAAGCAACAGATACAGTCAGGTCCATAAATATTGGGACATCGACACAATTCTAACATTTTTGGCTATATACACCACCACAATGGATTTGAAATGAAACAAACAAGATGTGCTTTAACTGCAGACTGTCAGCTTTAATTTGAGGGTATTTACATCCAAATCAGGTGAACGGTGTAGGAATTACAACAGTTTTGTACCAGAGTGATGGGAAGAGAAGAGTATGGAGAAGGAAAGGAACTGCTCATGATCCTAAGCATACCACCTCATCAGTGAAGCATGGCGGTGGTAGTGTCATGGCGTGGGCATGTATGGCTGCCAATGGAACTGGTTCTCTTGTATTTATTGATGATGTGACTGCTGACAAAAGCAGCTGACAATCTGCAGTTAAAGCACATCTTGTTTGTTTCATTTCAAATACATTGTGGTGTATAGAGCCAAAAATGTTAGAATTGTGTCGATGTCCCAATATTTATGGACCTGACTGTATACAATTGTGCTTCACCACCAAGATGCTTAAGGCAACTGTGTGCTACAACAACCAGATAACCACAGCCAAACAAATAAATAAAATACAGTGAGCAATTAAGAGGTGCTACAAGTGAAAAGATAGCTGCTGCCTCGAATGTGCTAAAACTTTATAAATGCCCTCTCTTTGCAGAGGACACCAAGCTGTGCAGTGGAATAACATGTTTAAAAGATGTCTCCAATTTACAAGCCGACCTCAACGCACTGTTCGATTTGACAACTATGTGGCAAATTAAATTTATTATTGATAAATGTTAAGTTATGCACTTGGGGGCTAAAAACATGCATGCATCTTACATACTAGTGGGGTGTACAACTGGGGAAATCCATGGCGGAGAAGGATTTAGGGATTCTGGTAGGTCACAAGCTTCATAATGGCATGCAATGCCAAGCTGCAGTTTCCATAGCGAGTAAAATCCTTTCTTGTATTATAAGAGGTATGGACTGCAGGGAGAGATCATTTTGCCCCTGTAAAACTCATTAGTAAGACCTTGTCTGGAATAAGCAGTTCAGTTTTGGACACCAGTTCTTAAAAATGATATCAGGAAACTGGAAAAAATGCAGAGAAGGGCAACCAAACTGATAACAGGCATGGAGGAGCTTAGCTAAGAGGAAAGATTACAGGAACTGAATTTTTCTCATGAGAAGGAGATTAAGGGGGGATTTCAACTACATGTATAATATATGTACAGCAGGTAAAATAAGTATTGAACACATCACAATTTTTTTCAGTAAATATATTTTTCATGGACATGAAAGTTTCACATGTGAGCAACAACCCATGCAATCCATACATATAAAAAAAAAAAAAATTAAGTTCAGAAATTAAGTTATGTATAATAAAATGAAACAGGGAAAAAATATTGAACATGCTAACGAAATGTAATACTTTGTACAAAATGCTTTGTTGATAATGACAGCTTCAAGACGCCTCCTGTATGGAGAAACTAGTCACATACATTACTTAGGTGTGATTTTGGCCCATTCTTCCACACAGTCTTCAAATCTTGAAGGTTCTGTGGGCCTCTTCTATTAGCTCTGATCTTTAGTTCTTTCCATAGATTTTCTACTGGATTACAGTTAGGCGATTGGCTAGGCCATTCTAGCAGATTTATTTTCTCTCTTTGAAACCAATTGGCTTTGTGTTTGGGATCATTGTCTTGCTGAAATGTCCACCCTCGTTTCGTCTTCATCATCCTGGTAGATGGCAGCAGATTTTTATCAAGAATGTCTTGGTACATTTTTCCATTCATCCTTCCTTCAATGATATGAAGTTTACCGTATACTGAAAAAACAGTCCCACACCAGGATGTTCCCACCTCCAAACTTCACTGTTGGTATGGTGTTTTTGGGGTAATGTGCCGTGCCATGTGACCTCCAACCATGGTTGGTATTATAGCATCCAAAGAGTTAAATTTTGGTCTCATCTGACCAGTCTATATTCTCCCAGTATCTCACAGGCTAGTCTAGATGTTGTACAGAAAACTTTAAAACGAGCTTCAACATGCTTTTTCTTTAGCAATGGAGTCTTGCGTGGTGAGAAACATCTGGATTATGGCCCCAATAGTGCTCACTGGAACATTCAGAAGGTCAGAAATCCTGTAATCAATGCCATCAGTATGCTTTGCAACAATAAGGTTGTGAAGGTCTTGAGAGGTCATTGCATTTTATTACACATAACTTGATTTCTGAACTTGTTTTGATATCTTTGTATGTATGAACGGCATAGGTTGCTACAGATATGTAGGGAAAATTTCATGTCAATAGCACCTTTAGAAATATATCTACCTAGAAAAATGGTGAGGTGTTCAATAGTTATTTTACCCGCTGTATATGTTACTTGCTATATTTGAAAAGACTGTTTTATTTTGTATCCAATAAGATTTTTGTATTAATCATAGGTGTGAATGATGACTTGTGAATGATTTCTTTTCTTTGGTATATACAAAAATGAGACAAAGAAATGATTTCAGAACTTTTTCCACCTTTAATGTAACCTATAATCTTTACAACTCAGTTGAACAACAAACTGAAATCTTGTAGGTGGAGGGAAGTAAAAATAAAAAACTAAAATAATATGGTTGCATAAGTGTGCACACCCTTAAATACTTTGTTGAAGCACCTTTTGATTTTATTACAGTAGTCAGTCTTTTTGGGTATGAATATCAGCACTGCACATCTTGACTTCGCAATATTTATTTATTTCAGTATTTTAATTCAAAAAGTGAAACTCATATAGATTACACACAGTTATTAATTTCAAGCAATTCTTTCTTCTAATATTGATGACTATGGCTTACAGCTGGTGAAAAACCAAAATTCAGTATGTCAGAAATTTAGAATATTGTGAAAAAGTTCAATATTGTAGACTCATGGGGGTTTATTTACTAAAGCTGGAGAGTCCAAAATCAGACTCCCTTCTGCATAGAAACCAATCAGCTTCTAACCTCAGCTTGTTCAATGAAGCTTTGGCAATGAAACCTGGAAGCTGATTGGTTTCTATGCAGAAGGGAGTCTGATTTTGGACTCTCCAGCTTTAGTAAATAAACCCCATGGTGTCACACTCTTTATCAGTGAATTCATGCAAAACACCTGTAAAGGTTTCCTGAGCCTTTAAATGGTCTCAGTCTGGTTCAGTAGGTTAAACAATCATGGGGGAAAACTGCTGACTTGACAGTTGTCCAGAAGACAGTCATTGACACCCTTCACAAAGAAGAGTAAGTCACAAAATATCATTGCTAAAGAAGCTGGCTGTTCACAGAGTGCTGTATCCAAGTTCTGTGGAAGGAAAAGGTGCACAAGCAATAAGGATAACTGCAGCCTTGAGAGGATTGTGAAGGTCATTCAAGAATTTGGGGGAGATTCACAAGGAGTGGACTACGGCTGGCGACAGTGCTTCAAGAGCTACCACACACAGACATATCCAGGACATGGGCTACAACTGTAGCATTCCTTGTTTCAAGCCACTCCTGAACCAGAGACAACGTCAGAAGCATCTTAAAAGGGCTAAGAAGAAAAAGGACTGGACTGTTGCTCAGTGGTCCAAAGTAAATTTTGCATTTCATTTAGAAATCATGGTCCCAAGTTGCATGAGCAGGGGTGTGGAAGTTTTCTAAAAAAAAAAAAACCTACTTTTCCAGGGACTAAATCAGTGTCCCAATGTACTTGTCCCTCATGACAATCTACTTGTCCAGATAGAAAAATAAATAAATTTGAACCAAAACCGTATTTAAATCCGAGGTGCTCTTAGGAATGTCTGGGGCTTTTAAAAACGAAAGAGGGTTTATGGCGACTTACATTTTTTTCATGTTTTTAACATTGCACTGTTTATCTCCTCACCTCCCTTCCTGTCTCTAGCACTGCTCCCTGGGACTAATAGTGAGAAGAGACACCATGCAATGTAGTGAGCACCGATTGGATGCTCTTCAAGAAAGGGGGGTATCCAGCTTATCCTTTGCGCCTTTCACTGCCAGAGCCGATTTTGCATTTTTTGCACATCATTTAAGGCCTGAAGATTACACAAACCCCCAAACATAATATATTTTCTGAAAGCAGAGACCCGGAAGAGTAAGAAATAGTGGTAGTTCCAATTTTTTAAGTCATGCGATATTACCACAAAGGTCTAGGAAACAACATTTCAGTACAAAATACACTTAATTTTAAAGCACAAAAAAGCAATAAATTACCCAATTTTTTGGTAAAATATAAAAGATGAGGTTGCACTGAGCAAATAGATATCCAACAGATCAAACCTTAAATTTGAATGCACTTGTGAAATGGCGAACGTTAGTACCCTATATTTTCTATAGGGGACGCTTTTAAAGCCCCTTATAGGTCATCAGTTAAACGTTACGGAGGTGGTTTGGTGCTAGAATTACTGCTCTTATTCTGGCGTGTGCGGCGATATGCAACGTGTATTGCAATCGTCGTTTTCATGTGTAGGCGCCCCAGCATGTGCTTTTATGTTTGTACATGCGTGTATGTGGGGACCTCACATTTTTTATTTGGGGAGGGGTTCTGTGCGTGGTTTTAACTTGCATTTTTCACAATGAAAAATATATATTTTTTTTTACTGAACATTTTATCACCTATGTGATGATTTTTGGTGACAGGTTCTTTTTATTGATATATCCAGGATGCCTTCCCTATGCTCCACTGGATGTAATGCAGTGCACATCATACTGCATTACATTCTTTCCTGGCCTCAATGGCCGGGAAATCTGTCAACAGGAACCCGAAAGTGACATCAAACTCGCCTGATCTAAACCCATAGAGAATCTGTTTGGTATTGTAAAGGGGAAGATAAGAGACAGCAGATCCAACAATGCAGACAAGTTGAAAGCCACCATCAACACAACCTGAGCTTCCATAACACCTTAGCAGAGCCACAGGCCGATTGCCTCCATGCCATGCCGCATTGATGCAGTAATTCTTGCAAAAGAAGCCCTGACCAAGTTTTGAGTACATACTATACACGGACATAATTTTCAGTAAGCCAAAATTTCTGTATTAAAAAAATCCTTTTTTTCTTATTGGTCTTATGTATATTCTAAGATACTGTATTTTGGGTTTTCACTAGCTGTAAGCCATAATCATCAAAATTAACCACTTGCCCTCTTGAGGATTTACCCCCCCCCCTTCATGACCAGGCCATTTTTTGCATAATGGCACTGCGGTACTTTAACTGACAATTGCACGGTCAAGCAACGCTGCACCCAAATAAAATTTGCGTCTTTTTTTCCCCATGAATTTAGCTTTCTTTTGGTGGTATTTGATCACCTGTTTGGTTTTTTATTTTTTGCGCTATAAGCAAAAAATAATCGACAATTTTGAGACAAAAAAAAACAAAAAAGAACAATATTTTGGAATTTTTGCTATTAAACATGTCCAGTAAAAAAAAATTAAAAAAAAAGCGGACACTGTACTAATGGCACTGGGCAAAAAGGGGTTACTGTGATGGGCTATTAAAGGGTT
Organism: Staurois parvus; assembly: GCF_062004578.1. Classification (NCBI taxonomy): domain Eukaryota; kingdom Metazoa; phylum Chordata; class Amphibia; order Anura; family Ranidae; genus Staurois; species Staurois parvus. The sequence goes on along the minus strand of NW_028318337.1, from coordinate 1,592,364 downwards.
AACTATGTGCTGGGAGTGTTTTACTAGGGGGCGGGTGTGTTCTTCACTATAAGCACACTGATCGGGATGGCAGTACTGTGCACTGCCATCCTGAGCAGTGTGCTTGAGCTGACAGGGAGGAAGATTGTTTGCAAACAAAATCTTCCTCCCCGTCAGAGATGCTCGGTAATCACTGGTTGCTGGTGGGTAATTACTGGCCGCGACCCCGTGATTGACATCCACGGCTGCAAATGGCAGCGCGGGTAGGGCTCTCACGCACCCCCTACCAGGAAATGCAAAATCACGTATATATACGTGATTCTGCACACAGGTGCTGCCCTGTGTGTTTGCATATCTGTGTTTGTCTCTCTCAATATCAAATAGTTAGTTTATATAAAATAGAATATAAACTAACTATTTGATGATATTGAGACACACACACACACACACACACAGAGAGATATGCAAACACACAGGGAGAGAGTGCAAGGCTACTCTACTGAGTTGAAGATCTTGCTGTATGCGGATGACATCCTACTACTGTCATCAACAGAGAAAGGCCTACAAGACAGCCTGGAAGTGCTAGAGAAATACAGTGCCACATGGGCACTACCTGTCAACGCAAAGAAAACAAAAATCAAGGTGTTTCAAAGGAAGAACCTTTACATTAAACAAAAGCACTCTTGATAAATCCCACAGCTATACATACTTTGGCCAAGAAATTAACTAATCAGAAATTTCAAGCCAGCCATAGAGGCCCTGAAAGACAAGGCATGCAGAGGCTTCACGCAATCAGGAGACAGCTCTACCACCTAAAACCACTGGTAAGAGTCTGGCTTAGAATATTTGATAGCGTTATCACCTCAATCATTCTTTATGGCAGTGAAGTTTGGGGTCCTGTCACCTACCCAGATCAATCCAGATGGGACTCCAGCCCCCCAAAAATATTTTATCTGGAATTCTGGAAGCGCCTCCTCAAAGTCCACCGGAGCACTCCCAACAGTGCTTGCCGGTCTGAGCTGGACAGATTACCTTTGCTTCTCACAGTACAGAAGAGGGCACTTTCATACTGGGGCCATCGACATAACAGCAGTCCTAACTCATACCACCATAGGGCCCTATTGACCAATAAGGACCATTCAGAGCCATGTGGCCTGCAACTACTCGAGGAAAGGAGAAATGAAATAGCAAACCAAGAAACTGTTTACCAATTACTGCAAATAAGACTACAAACTGGCCCTGTACTTGGAGGTGCTACAAGAAGCCAAAGACAGACAGACCCTGAGTTGGTACAAACTGAGTGCCCATGGCCTGGAAATCAAATCAGGATGGCACAAACAGACCTACAAGCCCAGAGAGAGTAGACTGTGCCAGCAATATGATCTGGAGAATGAGGACCACTTCCTGTTACAGTGCCCCAGGTACTCATAAATGAGGGACAATCCCGGACTTCACTTCTACTGAACAGAGGAGGAAACTCCAAATTCTACTGGGAGAAGAAGAGCCAATGGTGGAATTAGCTGCACAATATGTGACAGCATGCCACAGACAGAGGGACATGAAAAGAGGACTTCCCCTATCCCCCTTCCCATACAAACTGCTTTGGCAATGCTAAAATGTTATTTGATCCTGCCAATAAAGCTCATGTAAAGAGCGGGGGGGAAAAGAGAGCGGGCGAGAAAGAGAGCGGGCGAGAAAGAGAGCGGGCGAGAAAGAGAGCGGGCGAGAAAGAGAGCGGGCGAGAAAGAGCGGGCGAGAAAGAGAGCGGGCGAGAAAGAGAGCGGGCGAGAAAGAGAGCGGGCGAGAAAGAGAGCGGGCGAGAAAGAGAGCGGGCGAGAAAGAGAGCGGGCGAGAAAGAGAGCGGGCGAGAAAGAGAGCGGGCGAGAAAGAGAGCGGGCGAGAAAGAAAGAGCGAGAAACAGGGGAGCGGAAAAGAGGGAGACCAAGTGAGCAAAATCAAAAATCGCAGCTCTATGAAAACGCTTTGTTATTTCACCTGAATCGCAAGTGAATCGGACAGCAGCTGCTGACAGAATTCCACTAGAAAAGTGAACAAATTTGCACCGCTTATGTGTGACCCTAGCCTAAAAGATGCAGTGTGTATTTTAATTCAGCTTAATTAAAAAAAAAAAAGCACTGATCATGGCATTAAGCATTGCTTGTGATTATTGGGTCATTTCTAAACTGCATCCCATGAGAACATGCACCTATTATTGCTTGCAGGAGATAATCCAAAAGATTTGAAAATTGACTGCTCTGCAAATAGGTACTGATCCTTCACTCTTCCACGAGAAAAGCATCAGTCACAAATTGCAGTATATCCCGATACCAATTTGACATGATCAAGCAAACCTCTTCCTGTCTGTTTTATGGAAAACATCTCTGATCAGTGGCCAGCTATTTGAATATTAATCGCTTCCCATCTGCCCTATAGCAGAAATACTGCTACAGGGTGGCACAGGTGCACAAAATCATGTATATATACGCAATTTTGTATTTAGGGGGCGCGCGAGCCCTACCCACGCCACTATTCACGGCTGCGGCTGTCAATCACCGGGTCCCGGCCAGTGACTACTCGCCGTCGATTTCCTAAGATCTCCGATGGGGAGGAGGACTGTTTTGTTTACTAACAGTTCTCCTCCCTGTCAGCTCAGGCACACTGCTCTGGACAACAGAACAGTGTGATTACAGTGAAGCACACCGACATGGCCCCCTAGTAAAACACTCCCTGCACACAGTTAACCCTTTGATTGCCCCTTATGTTAACCCCTTCCTGCCCAGTGTCCTTCGTACAGTGTCAGTATGATTTTTTTAGCACTGATCACTGTATTGGTGTAACTGGGGATGTCAGTGACACCAAGTCAGTTCCCCCCAGTGTCAATGTCCACCGCAGCAGTCGCTGATCGCCGCCATTACAAGATAAAAAAAAAAATTCCAGTATACATACTGCCATTTGTAAATGCTATAACTTTCACCTAAACTAATTTACATGTATTGGGAATTTATTTTTAGCAACGACATGTAGCATAATACATTTTGGTGTAAATTTATGATGAAATTTGATTTTTGAAATTTTTTTTTCACTGGACATGTTTAATAGCAAAAAGTCAAAAATATTTTTTCTCAAAATTGTTGGTATTTTTTGTTTTTTTTCCCCTGTTTTTATAGTTCAAAAAATAAAATATGCACTCGCGATCAAATACCACCAAAAGAAAGCTCAACTCATGAGAAAAAAAAAAGAACGTAAATTTTATTTTGGTGCGATGTTGCATGACCGCAGAATTGTCAGTTACAGTAACAGTGCTGGAACGCAAAAAATGGCCTGGTCAGGAAGGAGGGTACTCAGGAGGGCAAGTGGTTAATGTGCAACTAAAGGCAAAGGTTTTTTTCTTTTTGGATAGAGTAAGGGAGGGTTAATAATACCTTTGATTTTGTTTGTCTTTTTAACCATCTGTGTCCATCAGGGAGATTTTCCCTTCACATCCTGTCACATAGCCAAAGCAGGAAGTGAGAACATCTCCTACCAAAGTAAAGGAACCGCAACGTGTCAACAGGGTCAAGAGAATTAATGTCCCCAATTGGAAGATTTCCCCTCTATTACCATTCTGGTGTCAACCCAAAATGTAAGATTTTCTTTTACTTTCACATTTGATGACAGTACACAGGACAAATCGAGAGGGTTGAATCTCCCTAACAGGGAGGCAGACAGCAATAAAAACTGACAGGTGTTCTAATCCCTCTCCTCAAACTCTAGAGTAGGGCAAGTACCTCACAGCTAAGCAACCATTTAAAATTATGTTCTTTTCTGATGAAGCTATATTTACCTTGAACTGTGAACCTCCTCATCAGATTCCATCTCATCTTCTGTTGTGAGAGGAGAGTAATGAACTCCGTTAGTCGGCATCAAGGGTTTCTCTTTTTTTAAAACTGGTGGTAATTCATGATCCTGGTATGGGGCAGGGGAACTTTTCAGCGAGTTTTCAGGAGATGAAATAGCAGTGATTTCCAAAGGTTGATTTATGTTATTTACCTGGAAAATAAGTAATATTTAATGACAGATAATCTAATAGTGTTAATAATTATAAATAAATGATTACCCATATACAAACATCCAAAGCACATTTACCTGTGTTTACAGTTCATCTGTTTTAGCTTTTATCTGGTAATCACTATTCTAAAACACTGACAAAATAAGTTTTTTGTACTCACTGTAAAATAATTTTCATGGAATCCACTGAGGGACACAGGAAGTCTACTACTCTTGGGTTATACTACCACCTAGAGGTGGACTGGACACTTGCAAACAAGAATAAAAAATTGTGGAACAGTCCAAAATAACCCTTCCTACCCCCAAGCATACAAGGGTGGAGTACTTTGAGCACAGATGGGAGAATCCTATTCATCACATATACCTGTCCATAAACATTTTGAGCATCCGTATAGGCAAATATAAAGTCTATGAATTAAAAGTTCAAATTATGCCAACACTATAGAGCAGCCGGTTCCAGACAAGCTAAAAGGGACTCTGTGGGCACAAGAACACAAAGGAACAGCACATCTAATGGAGGTGAAAAGGGTGGAAAAGTAAACTCCTCACAAAGATGCTTGTAGTCATGTCCAGCTGTGCAGTCCCGAGTAATCCCGTTGGGTGTCTCTGCAACCTTGTAATATGCCAGCAGCAGCACAGGTGGATTGCAGCGCTCGTGAAGGCTGAGGATGCTGTGGGTGAAGAGATGACATCCCTCCTGAGCATGCATGCTCCTTCTTTAGGCTATACTGGGGGCCATCTTGGATATGGTTTATATATCCTGGAGCTACGGAATCACTGCCCTCAAGGCACCAACATTAAAGAGACATCAAGAGGACACAAGCCTTATCATTTAAGAGGGCACAAGACAATTTCCACTTTGAAGTGAAAGACAAGATTAGGTAGGAAGGAAAGTCTGGGCTTCAGCACTAACTAGCCCTTATGTAGGAACAGAAAGGACGAAGTGCAAGTTACTCTAGTAAGAAATTACTAAACTGAATGGTTGTTTTAAACTTTTCTTTTTTAGTCTAGTATGCTGCTTTATTGTAATAGTAATCATTGTAACATACCATGATTCTCTTGTATGTATCAGTGCACATGCAAGTTACAGTGCCTCTTTGATCTTGGTGTCCTGGGCAGTGATTCCGTAGCTCCAGAATATATAAACCACATCCAAGATGGCCCCCAGTATGGCCTGAAGAAGGAGCACGCATGCTCAGGAGTGACATCATCTCTTCACCCACAGCATCCTCAGCCCTCACGAGCACAATAGGAGGCGCTGAAATCCACCAGTGCTGCCGCTGGCATATCACCAAGGTATTAGAGACACCCAGCGGGATTAGTCGGGACTGCACAGCGGGACATACATGACTACAAGCATGTATTCTCCTATCTTTGTGAGTTTACTTTTCCATGCATGCGCCGAAGGCGTGCCACTCCCTAACCCAAAAGTGATGTCATCCCTTCACCCACGGCATCCTCAGCCTTCACGAGTGGCATAGGAGGCACTGGAACCCACCAGCACTTCCGATGGCCCATCGCAAAGGTCCCAGAGACACCCTGTGGGATTACCAGGGACTGCACAGCGCAACTTACATAACTACAAGTGTGAATTCTATCTTTGCAAGTTGTTTACTTTTCCACCATTAAAGTGCTTTTAACTTGGTACACTTCGATGTGCTGTTCTCCTGTGTTCTTCTACTCCTAAGCATGCCTGTTTTGAATGAAGTCATGACTAAAGTATGATTATTAAAAGCAAAGGGGTGGAACCTGGGTCCCTCAATGCACTCCAAGAAAAGTATTTGATGGGGTAGACAAAAGGCCTATTTTCTCTCGTTCAGGAACAGAGAAAGTCATGTACTGTTGGGACGTCCAAAAAGTCCAACTAGGGGGTGGCCAAAAGCGAAGATTATGCAAAACAAGCCCCCCCCCCCTCCAAAAAAAAAAAAAAAAAGGAACTGCCAGCAGCCACCAGAAGGGCCTCATGTCTGAAAAATGGGCATCAGATTAAGTGTGAACATCTGCCTGGTAAAACTTGGAGAACATGCAAACAAAAAACCAAGTGACACCCTTGAAACTGTACCATAATGGAGAACAGCCCAAGAGGCACTTACAGATCTAGTGGGGGTGTGCCTCTACGGATTGACCTTTGATCCTCACAATCATAAGCTTGAATGGTCTGTCGGAGCCACGTAGAGATGGTGGAACAAGAGGCAGGTGTACTATTATGGGGACCATCACGAATGACAGAATCATTCTTTATGAAAGAAGCAGTGGCTAAACCGCAGCCTAAACTACATCCTGACATGTCCCAAGATGAAAGATGTCAAGTTGCACAGATCTGGAGTGAAACTGGGAAGATGAGACTGCCTTTTAATGGGTTTAATATTAGTTTTAGTTTCAGCATTAACAGACTTTACCCAAGTCTTCTTCCGCTGAGGAAAACAAGTACTCAGGGTACTGCTGGCATGTTTAAGAACATCCCTGAAGTGTTGTCCCTCTCAGGTCATGCGGAGCAGACGTTCTTTGTATGCAGGCTCTCAATTTAGCCAAAAACCCCTCCTTATATTTACTGACAGGAGACTCATACAAGAGATGAGACAGGAGATCAACAACCCATCTATGCTGTAATCTCAAGGCTGCAGGCATAGATTCCAAATGCTCTATGGCCAAAGGATAAACTGCCATATTGATCAGATCCCATGATAGCCTTAGACCAGTTAGTCAGGGTCTTCCAGATTAAGGCCATGGTCAAAGACCGGTTGAAATATAGGGCCTACCAGGTAGAACACAGCCCTAGAAAGGGCTTCCACCTGTTTGTTGGTTGAGTCCCTATAGCAGGTGCATCCTCCACAGGGATGGTAGACGTTTTGTTTAGCTGAGATACTGCATGATCCATAGAGGGACAGCCCATTTTGTAACAAATTCTACCTCAAACTAGCACAAGGCTAGCAGATGCTTCAGAGGAACAAACAGCTTGTCAGGATTATACAGCCTTCCTTAGGGGACTGGAAAACAGTGGGTACACCATAAGAATTGTGGTGGTTTTAAGAGCCCTAAGGAAACTCCAACTGAGGACAGTACTAATAGAGGTCACTTGCTGCTTCACCTGCACCACCATTTGACAGTAATGGCAGGAGACTTCAATTCCTCAAATGCAAGAACTGAAGAGACTCCACATCAAAGTCTTAGCAGCTGAAGGCTCAAAGACCACAGGCAGATCTAACAAATTATGCAGGGGAAGGCGCAGGAGCATACTTACTCATACATACTCTTGAGTCAGCAATGCAGACTATTTGGCTCAAAGTTATACATGACTCCAGTGATATCCTCCACAGATGGCGCAGAGGAGGTTGCCACACCTAACGAAGCCAAAAATTCAGATAATAGCATAGTATCTAGTAGAGGACACAATTCAAGGGTGACAACAGCGTTCAATTATTCAGTGTTAATCACCCTACACAGCTAATCCGCTGGAAATAAAGGGCATAGAGATGCCAACAACAAGGATAGCTCCCAGTAGTCGGCCCAAATGACTCACAAACCGGGAAAGTGCTCCGCGGCTAACTTTTTATCAGTGCATGAAGATCTAGAAAGCAACACATTCAAGAACCCAGTGCTCAAAGGCCTCATTCCAGGCTGGCACTGCAAGGTTGAAGAAAGGCTCATCTTGAAAGCCGCATATAGAGATCAGCCCAGCAGCGGTGCAGCATGTATCTTAATTGAAGAATAAACGGCTAGCAAAAAGATATAGAGAAAAGCTGCTCATCCTCCTAGAACAATAGAACAAAACGGAGGCAAGCTGGGAGTGGGAGGCATTTTCCTGGGCTTGCCTACAACTCTGAGTGTTCAGTCCTCCTGCAGGCAGCAGTTTAACCTGACAGTAGGAGACTTCCTGTGTCCTTCAATGGACAAAAAAAGCATTATGTATTTGAGGTTTACCCCCACTTGCTATCCAGTAAAACCAATGTCAAGGGGACACCAAGTGAAAGACAATCTTGCAAACAAAGCCCCAAATAAACAAAACAGATGTTCTAATCCTTCCCTACTTAATCCAAAACTAACAAAATTATTTTTATGTTGTTTACAGACATAAAAGGCTTTTATTTGGAACAATGTTTTAATACATACTTCGCAATCATATGGAAAAAATTCATTCGGATACACAATTATTTGTTACACAACAAACCTGTAAACTAGAGAATGTTGACTTCTAAACAGTACCCTATTTGAAAGGCTAAGTTCTCTTCTCTTTTTGGGAAAAAAAAAAAAAAAAAACCCCACATTTTTGCAGCAAAAAATGTGCATTTATTATTTTTTTTCAGAGCAGCATCAGTAGATTGTGGGTGCAATGTCAGGCTCCTACAGGCACTGCTTCCAGCTTTCCTGTCCATACCTCTGTACAGATTGTCAATTTGAACGCTGGAAGAAGTGTGAATGGACCACGAGAGCACTCAACACCATAGCTGTTCACTGAGAACTACAAGCCATCTGCCACTGCAGAAGATGGAACTTTTTCTCATGGTTTTCTCATTCACAGATTGCTGTGTGGGTGGAATTGTGCAGATTTTGAAATGTGACAGTGGGTATGGGGAGAGAATCCCCCACCCGCTGACACAGGAGTAGGAGATCAGGGGGCTGGAGCATGTTACATGTTAAACCCTAAATATGGGTGTAACGTATAACATGCTCCAAAAGGTGAACTTAGCCTTTAAAAAGGCACCATAACCAAAACATGTTTATTTAACAATATTTACCATTGAGTTTATACTCATTGGAGATCCTGAAGTATAGCCACTCAGTCCAAGAGATGATGGATGTGATCTACGTTTAGGAGAAACTACCAGGCTGTAGTTTCCTGCAGAGGACCTCTTGCGTCGGCTCCCTTTCTTTCTGCCATCCTGTCCCGGGCCACTCTCCATGCGAATAGTTGCTGTCAATGGACTATGTTTATTCGATGGTGACCTCCCTGAGGAGCTTCCACCGCTAGTTATAGTGAAAATTATTCGCCTCTTGGCCTCTACTTCTGCATCGCTGGCATAAAAGTCCCCATCCCCAGAGGTCTTACTTGGATCTGGAAACCCATGGGGACTATCAGACGTGGGATAGTGAGCAGGTGAGCGCTGAGAGGACTGCTGGTGATGTGAAGGGGTGGAACTTCTAGATCCCCCAGAGTTTGAAAGGGTGCCTGAATTAGAAGAATCATCCATGCAGTCAGTCTCTGATCCATGGCTGTTCAAAACTGGTCCATTAAGAGAGCTTGACCAGGTTGGGTAAAAGAAACCTAAAGTCAACAGAGAAAATAGTTTAAGTTGGGGGGGGGGGGAAATAAAGCAAAAAAAAAAAAGAACTTTGTACTCCATTTGCCTTTTGTAGTCATGAAAAAAATGGTTTCTGAAACAGTGTCCTGTCTATAGATTAGCACATAAAGATGCAACTGACTACAGAATATAACATCCTCTCTCAACTAGGTTCCCCCAGAGGTTGCTAAGGGTTCCTTGACCAATTTCTGACTTTTATGTGAGTAATTACGAAACACCAGTGATCTTTTTAGCCATCCATAGAGGGTGTTCCCCAAACTGATCTCAAATGTAAGCAGCTTTCTTTCCCAGTTGTCACACCTGTAATGCGACCCTTTTCAGATATTGGCCATACATTATACAATTTTCTTATTCGATTTCCTTTAGATTTACCTTCAGTTATGTAATGCAAGGGCTTGCCTGACTGCATACAAATTAAAAGTGTGTAGGCTTGACCCCATATTATATGGTTTGAGTAAATCTAAATTAAAATTGTACAAGATAATTGAATAATCTATAGCCAGCCTTACTTACCCAGTGACCACTCATATAAAAAGATATCCTTTTCCTTCTGATCACTAATCTAATAAAGCCCATCCACTCTGACCATTAATGGGAGGGAACAGCCTAATTTATCAGGTGTCACTATACTAACTTACTAATAATGGACCACTTCACTTACCACCAATACTATGGGCTATTTTTAGTTGACGATCATAGAAAGTGGGCATTTCTCCACTGACAAATGTGAATAAACACTGTAGTTTTTTTTTTGTCTGGATTTATTTTCTTCCCATTATTATTCATTTATTTTCAACATTATAACTGACTTTTTTTGTATAGAGCAGCCCTGGGTGACTAATACACCACATTCCTTATTCTTATATTGTAATTTACTGTTCCCATGTTAACGTACAGTAAGTTATAACATTATTAGCAGGCATTCCTTGGGACCTGAAAGTTATTTCAAGGGCTCAGCCAAGTTGAAAAGACTGAGAACGGCTGATACACAGGCATATGTATTAAAACCATTTCTTTAATAATTTGGTACTTGTGTACATGCACAATAGTGTGCAACAGTGCCTACTAATTGACTTAACCTTACAAAAAAAAAAAAAATGTAATCTTTAACAAGTCATTTTGCACACCTAGTAGATTTTTACAGTTGAAATCACGGGACAATATAAACAAAATGGTTTAAATGGCGCTAATGCGCCATTTAAACTGCCCTTTTATGCAGTGTGTACGACTGTACAGATTGCATTCACCCCCATCTAATTTGTAACAAACTCACACTACAGCACCTAATATGCATTACATCAGTGGAATGCTCATGGACATACACCAAAGTGTTATGGGTGGGGATAGCGCTTAGTAGACAAGTCCATTAAATTTTGAGCCCTTATCTCGTTTTCTGGCTTTTATGGCGTATTGCTGTGCAAGTTTGTAGCAGTAGCTATGTGACAAAGATATTCACAATTTCAGACTAGAAACAAAAATAAGGATTTAGAAAAATTTGCAATCTTGTAAACTGGACACACGTCAATTTTCAGGCAATTTTTAATATCTTTCAAATCACAAACAAAAAAAGGATCTGTATTAATGTAACTTATTAAAAACTTGCTATAGTAACCATGAAATGATTAAAACTGTAGGTGGCGGGTTGCCTTGATCTGTTCGGTTATTTTTGAACTCAAAAGCTTGTAGAAAGTGCTTATGAATGATCTGTAAGGTAAGCAATGAGCTTGTACTACACATCACAATCTAACTGTACGGTCACCAAATTGACCATAAACAATTTTGAATCACAAAAATAATTGAACAGATCAACACAATCTACAAACAAAATTTATGCATTACATTTTTATTAAAAGGCTTCAATTTTGTTTTCAAAATTTACTTTGAAAATGACTCAAATAACCGAGAGACTGTTGCCTGTAAGACTGGGATTCAGGATTGGGGAAAAGGACAATAAACTAGCAAAACAGCTTGTGATCTTTTAAAAAAGCAATATACTGCACATTACAATATGAATGTGTAATCTCATTTAGATTTACCGTGCGCTACAATGTGAAAACCAAATCAGATGGATAATAAATTAGAAATAGAAATCTAAAGTGGAATGACAAAAAAAAAGTGGAAAAGTCATCAGTCTCACACTGCCTACACACGTTACAATGTGTACAATGTTCTTAAGATTTACCAATAAATACAAAATGCAAAGGGCTACCTAATTAAATATAAATTGAATGGACTGCTGAGGATAGGCACTAGCATTACACAATTTTTGATAAATGTAATAGAAAATGTAGAGATTGTACAGAATATAATCTGTGGCTACCTATGGTAAGTGCTATGCAAAACAAACCGTAAACTTCAAGCTGATAAAGACAGTAACTAGAATTACAGTATATATCTGTATTTATATATCACAATTAGTAAGCAATGAATGGCTGTAAAAAGGGTTTAAACGTTAAAGAATATGCAAACCCTCACCTTGTAAAACTATTCATTTAGCCCTGGTTCACACTGATGCGGTACGGCACATTGTGTGTTGATTCGCACAGGAACTACACCATATTCCTGATCAAATGCGATTTTTATGTGGTACAAATTGAGCCATACATTTTGCATGGCTCAGACTGCATGGCATCCGCAGCGAAATAGTGCAGGACCCTTTTTTTGTCCACACCAGAATCAGATCGCATAGGTGTTCACACCCATGCTATCTGATTCTGCCCATCATACAGCGTTTTGCAAACCGATTTCAGGGTGTTGTTAACATACACACCCGCAGTGGTTCACGTGAAAGGGGTGAGACTAGGATATAGTGATGAAATCGCACGGAAACTGGTGCGCATTCCACACCGCATCAGTGTAGGGCTCCATAAACACTAGTGTTTTTTTAAACTCCTAGAAGCTGTTACTAACTTTTTTCCCCCTGCTCTTAGAAGCTAAATAGTGTTATCCTATGTATCCATGAACACTACTTTAGGCTATTAGCATTTCTTTTGAGCTTCAGCATCTAGGAGCATAAAAAAAAAAATGTTTTGTAGAGTATTTTGGAGCGTTTTTCCAGCAGAAAAAAAAATAATCCTAACAGCTTTTTTTTTTCATTTCTATGTGTACTGTAAAATTGCTAATAAAACGCTATTGCTCCTAAACGCTACTAAAAAAACGATATTACCAGCTTTTTTTCCAGCGTTTTTTGAGGGATTAAAAAAAGCTAGTGTGCATGGAGCCTTACACAGAAATGAAATGTATACATATAAAAACAAGATAAGAAAAAAAACCAAAAAACTTTCACCCTTATTGATCACAATCTGTTCTCAGCTGCATAAAGAGCTAGGGGAGGAGAAACAGCAGCACACCGGTCTTCCCAGTGAATGGCTGTGCAGGGGGAAGTGTGTCAGGACAAGCCTGATCATTGGAGGAGAGCAAACCAAGTTCCCAGAACAGCTATAGAACTGACCATTCTGTGATTAGTTTTTACTAGGCAAGCAATGTTACTGGCAGGAACACCAGGAATTTCACACAAAGGAAGCAATACAAAGAACACAGGATACTTTTTCATACACATACATGGTACATCAGAAACATCAGAAATATGAAATATTGGGTTTACATGTTCTTTAATATTTTATATTATGAACAAGTGTGAAACTTACCTGAGGTAGCCAGTGGCTTTGAGACAGCAGCATAACTGAAGCTGTTAGATGTAGCACCATATTGATTCTCCATGCTGGAGCTATCTCTGCTATTACAACCTGGACTGGGGCTGTTTCTCTAAAGACAAAGAAAGACGAAATTTAGATATATTAAATACATGCTACTGGACTTTTTCAATTAAAAAAAAAAATCTTATACTAGTCTGGTTTCATCAGAGAAACGAATGTGGTTTTGTAAATATTTTTTATATTAAGGCCATGACTATTAGAAATAAAAAAAAAAATAAACTTTTGATTTACCAGTACAGGGCAAAAGCTTCTTGGTATCATTAAACCTCGGCTATAGGAAGCTACCCTCTGGTAAAAAAAACAAAAAACACAAAAACCCCTCTATCAATCCCTGCTAGCCTCTGACCTCAGTCTTGCAGCAAGCGAGACATGTGTCCAGTCCCGTAGTGTATATTAGGAAAGAGATTTTATTAGTAAGTCAAAATGGCGTATTTCCCTGACCATACAGTATGGGACATTTTTAAACGATCCACTTAGCAATGGTGGAGTGAGATGAAAGGAGAGCCTTGCAAAAGCTTCAGAAAGCACACAGGGATTCCATGTAACAAAAAGGAAGCAATAGCGGAGGGGTAAATTCTTGTGATATGAACCAAATCCAGACATTGCAGGGAAATATCCTTAGAATGCTATGGAGCAGGACATAAAGAAGGAAGGACAATACAAACAAAACAGAACAGCCAAGGCCGAGAATTGTCCACTGACTAATGGTGCTCATGGCCAGATGTTGGCTCAGACTGGACTGGAGGGAAAACAGAATATGGCAACAAAATACTTCCTAAGCAAAATACGACTTCTAGGAGCAATGGTGGACTTTGCGCGAAGTTGACATTCTGGCCTTTATTCGGGTAAAGATGACAAAATACGAGGGGCCCCTGTCCCTCAGGACCATGGCTTCAACAGTAATGTCATTAAAGCTGGCAACAAAAAGGCAAGATAAAACATTGGACCTTGAGAAGAGAGATTTGGATTATCCAGAAGGACCCACGGAGCATCTGCCAGGAGTAAGTCAAACATCCACCTGGCCCAATTTGGTACAAAGAGGATCACCAAAATGCTCTTCATCCCGATCCTGCAAAGCAGGAGTGGTAGAAACTGGAAGGGTGGAAAGGGGTGCAGATCAGGAAAATCTGATCCCACAGAAACACCAGAGCATCCACTGGACCTGGTAACACACCTGTCCAATTTGTGCTAGAACATGGGTGCTCAACCTGCGGACCTCCAGCTGTTGTGCAACTACAAGTCCCATGAGACATTGCAAGCTGCTGACAGTTATAAGCATGATTCGCAGAGGCATGATGGGTATTGTAGTTCCGCAACATCTAAAAAAGGGCCACAGGTTGAACGCCCATGTTTTAGAACCTGGACACCAGTAGATCTACATCCTACATCTCCCATCTGTGGAAGAGCGCTTGAAATACTTCCAGATTAAGGGGCCTAACTCCAGTGCACAGGTCGGTTTAAGGCAAGACTGCAGGATCTACCACAGGAAGCACAGAATTACAAATAAAACTTTCCTCAACAGGATTCTGTTAGGCAAACCATCCCCCACCAATGAATGGACTAGCAAGGTCTTGACTGGTTTAGGGAATTTAAGTGACCCCATATTGGACACTTTAGGGTGAGCAAACTCAGGCTTCCCAAACACTAGGCAAGGATGTCCAGCACCAATAGTTGCTGCCATATCATTATTCATTTTGGGTAAAATCTCAGTAATAGGGGATTCATCCTGATCTGATGCCACACAGGGTGAGGGATCCTCTTTAATAGCTACCTCCTAAGGTACTATATCTCACTCAAGGGTAACATCAAAGAAAGATTGAAACTGAAGAAGAAGCTGGAGGGGCACAATAGTAATCTCTACTTACTATGGCCTCAATAACGCCAGAAATTCTGCCCAGGAAATCTGACATAGTGGAAGAAATTTCCTCTCTAGATAGGAAACTGGAGTGGCTGGAAGAACAGTCAAATTATCATAGGAGAGCAGGAAATTATAGCAAAGAGTACTATGACCCAAAACAGAAAAACTACTACCCCTAACAAGACTAAAAATGAGGCCTAAACTAGCAAGTCCATCTAATCCTTTTCCCTTTGCTTATGGCCCCAGAGGGGTACTCACAAACTCCGAAACAGTACTGGAGGAAGGGGAACACTGTGGTGTCACCTGTAGGTCACAGCAACCCATGTATTGTGATTCAAATCACCTAGGTGCCCATAGTGTAGAGCAGACAAGGAGATTCTGCTGGCTAGAAGTCCAAAGAGGAAGAGGCGGACATGCAAAAGTAGTAAATACCTCAGAAGCTTGGTGGCGCAGCTAGATTGTATGTGCTAGGTTGCATAGGCACGGGTGTACAAAGTGCTCCAGGGGACCTCACACAGGAGCAAAAAGCGCGACTCCTCCAAATTTGAAAAGCAAGAGCAGGTAAACTGATCCCCACCAGGAGTACCAATATTTATTCGGTGGCTTCCCTCCACCCCCAAGGGTGTTATTACTACAAGAACAGCCTGGGTTTTCAATGTTTAGAGGCCTTCTGCCATTACGCGCCATCTATGTTGTAGGAATTTGTCGTCCTCTTTGGGTATACCCCTAGAAAAGGGCTTTTCAGGGACAGGTCTTGCACCAGGCAGACCACAGGTCAAGACCTGTAAAGCACCCTGAGAATACTCCACATTTTGTTCTATCCACTGTGATCTTCAGATCTCCAATAGTGCTCAGGAAATTCTTTTGCCATGTACGAGATGTTTCTGTGCATAAAATACATACATATTAAGCCTAAAAAGTAATGAACTCGGGGAGAACAAATTACCCAAATTCTTTACCATAACTTCCCTTTGAAGTGAATTTTGATTGGATGTTACAAGTTTTACATGGCAATTTACCAAAAATTTCTGAATATGTTCCAAAAGGTTTTGATCTCCTAAAACAAGAAATGTTCAATTTATATAAGCAACTCCATCTCAAAGAAATTTACAGCTACAGATAACAAAATCAGCAACTGTGTGTGTGAAGAATTTGTTGTAATAGATCAGAGACCACTTTATGCAGATGAAACACAGTAGTGCTTTATTTTACTCTATAACACATAGAAAGTTTCAATAAAGATGCACTCTGGTGTTGGGATAGTAAATGAAAAGCTAAACCTAGCGTACATAGGCTTGTAAGATCAGCTGGAGTTAGTTTGCGCATTGTTTGCATAGTTCCTTTACAAGTCTTTGTAAAAGCATTGCAATTTATACTTCAACTACTTAAACCACCTGTTTCACATGTCCTTTACTGAACATGCAGTTTGAAGTTTTCTAAATAAACAAAATCACAGCAGTATTTAAGATGCCCATTTCAAAACTTTGATATTAAAGTTAAATAGTTGGGATATTACATGTAAATAGGCACACCTGCACATCCATTCTGTTTATAGCATGGCAATTTCCACACATTCAAGCAGGGGGTGTCACAGAATATGTGACTGGAAAAGTCATGTAAATGAAAATTATATAGGCAAACCAGCATAACAAGGCTTACACAGATGTCATTCCCAAAATGCTCCTACTTGCTGTAAAATCTTTGGAGGCTATTGAGGGGCACAGGAATTAATAAACTTTTGGATTATGCTGCCAACTGCAAGAGGTTGGGATACTGGCAACCATTCCTTGTATAACCTCTCCTCTACCCAGCATGCCTTAGGTTTTGTAAGAAAGCAATACACAGGGCCCACCAAAAAAAAAAAAAAAGCACACAGACGCACACAAAAACCCCAGAGGAAAAAGGACAGGTGTCCTTCAATGGACTTGAAGAAAAAAAAATTTTTGCGGAACGTACAAAGCAGCCCTACTGAGGGAAGGGCAACAGTCACTGACAAAACCAAGAAGGGACTTTAGATCACCTTTAACCCAGGACTTCCATAAGGATCGATACCCGAACTTGAACCAGATAAGGTGATGTTCCCTGCAAACCAGGGGAATCTGCCAACTATGGGAGGTAAGAATTTACCTGATGCTCAGACCAGGAGAGAAGACAGACAGACACTTGAAGATCAGCTAGACTACAAGCAAAAAAGTCCAAACCACATGCTCCCAAACCTTGGAATTCAGGAATGGGAGGTACCAGACCAAAAGTTATGTTTGCCTAGCCATTCTACCCATTTTGCATGAGGCATTCCAGAAAAGCAAGGATCTCAGAGAGCATTAACCCCAGGAAAAGCTAAATAATAATAAATAATAATAAATAATAATAAAGGACCGATGAGACTGATAACTCAAATAATAAACTTAAAGTCAACTTGACTGACTAATATAGGTAGAGAATGTGCAAAAAGTATACCTATGAGGGTAGACAGGAAAAAATTTATACTAAGAGCCCCAGACTAATGCATGTAAACACCAACAAGCAGAACAAGCAGAAAAACTGACTCACCTGCCACCAGGACAGAGGAACTTTGCCTAACCTGCCTAAACAGAAACACAACATGCTTCTAAGCATCATCTGATCCACCCTGAACCAGGGACGCACCCCCTGTGGTGAAGTGAGGGACAGTGACTTTAGCCAAACTAAGAGCAGAGACCTGATAAGAAACAGATCCAAAGGAAGGGATCTGGAGGAACTTCCTCACAATGCTGCAGATAAGCCACAAAAGGAGATGTACTGCAGTATTTGCAGCAGGATTCCTATGGCTGCTGTCCACTGACAATCTAGGGGAACAAAAAGGTCTTAGAGCAATGGTGTCTTTCCCTCATGCAGGAAATAAGGTGCAGTCAGATGCGCAAATATCTCTCATCCGCAGAGAACACTGGTTTAGGAGAATTAGATGGTAATAAGTCTCATCTCTGAGGGAGACTGCAGTTGAGAGCAGCACTATCAGGGTTGTCTGCAAGGGGAGTCCCATCAAACAGTTGGGGGAAGGGAAGCAGCACTCTACATGAAATCTACATCAAGGACTATGATCGTTATGACTATGCAGATGTTTTGCATTGAGTTTACATTCCCAGATAGCAAAGGTGGTCCCACTGGATTAAAGGGTGCAGACAATCTTCTAGAAGGCATCTGACTGCAAGTGTCCAAGAAGAGATGACCCTCTAAGGAAGGTCATCTAAATGCCTCACAAAGGGGATGCCAAGAAAGGCACTAGAATTGTCAAAAGGTCCAGAACTACAAGAAGCAGCAGGTGTTTCCAAAGGACACCTGGGTCATTGCTAAGGCAGCCTCAAGAGCATGTTAAGAGACCAGGTCCCTCACAGGATAAGTAAATCCAATATTACTTAGATATGTCAACTGCATCCCATGTACATAGAGTGCCCTATGCATTTCAACAGACACCAGTACTACTATATCAGACAGGTTTTGAGGCTTGGAGGGAGCCATCAATACTAAAACTTAGGACGTTTGCTCTAATAGCTCTAAAATGAGGGCCAACCCCTACAGTGAGCCAATTTAGTTATTTGTAAACAAGGATCTAAGCAGGGAATTCAACTATCAGCTGGAACCCAAAAAGCAAAGCTTCTATCCTTTTAGTGGTGTTACTGTTAACATGGATCTCAGGAGCATCCACAGGGGGCGCAGAACACTGGTTTAAAAATCCTTTATAAAAGGGGAATTGTTCTAGCACACTTTCAAGTGGGATCCTAGGAACTATCAGTTTCCAGTACACACGTAGAAATAATTCAAACAGTAGGTGTAGTGGAAACGTCTTTGCAGCTACAGAAGCACTAAAAGATCCAAGGGATAAAGCAATACCCTGCATATCCTCCTCAATTGCAGAAGGCTATGGTGACCCAAAACAGCCTTTCCTGAGATAGACCGTTGGGACTCTGAATAAGCATCAGGAGATACAGGTCCGTATTGTCAGAAGCAGTTGTGGTCAGACAAAGCTTAGAGCATGTCGGCAGACTGCTCCAGGAAAGGGGCGCAAACAGACAAAAAGGCTTCAACTCCCCAACAGAGATAAAGGAACCTCCAACGATCCTTTAAGAGGGGTCTCAAGTTCCAGATTATGGGTGTAGGGACTGAGGATTCTGGATAAAGGCACCCCGAACCAATAGGGTAATATGGGTTGGGGTCATTCATGGCAGCAGGACTGTCCTCTGTGTGTCTTTGGGAAGACATAACGCACTGTGTAGCAGCTGCTAGTGCTATTGAGGGGTTTGAATTACTGGAGCTGACCAAGTAATTGTAGGTGGGCAGTGGATCCTTACTACAGATCTAAATGATGCTTCAGAAGTATCACTGAATGAAGCCTTCTGTAAGCTGAAAGGAAAAAAAAAAAAAAAAA
Source organism: Staurois parvus (assembly GCF_062004578.1). Lineage (NCBI taxonomy): Eukaryota > Metazoa > Chordata > Amphibia > Anura > Ranidae > Staurois > Staurois parvus. The sequence goes on along the minus strand of NW_028318337.1, from coordinate 1,573,062 downwards.
AGCAGAAAGCACATGCAGCAATCCACCCACTGACATCAGCGGTCCCATCTCTTTGCCTCAACCTCTACCTTTGTAAAACCGGTGGTTGCTGGAAATTTGGAAAGGCACTAAAGTCATGCAATTAGAGAGGTAGCTCTTCCAGTATCTCAGCCTTACTCTCTATGTGAGTCTTCAGGAGGTCAGGTAACACCTAGGGCTGTGTCATGGCACTGGCACCTGTAAAGTGATCTGTCCTGAAAATAAACAGTACACTAAAGTCTGGAAAGCAGCACAATGCAGAGTCAATTCCAGGATTTGGCTATGGCCTACAAAGATAATGCTAAGGAGCTAATGAAATGGATAGCAGCTACTGTAGACACTAGATCAAGCAGTGGTGTAGCAAGGTAACTTGACTGACATAAGAAGGAAAAACATACCAACTGTAGAAAAATCTTAAATAAAAGTCAAAGAAAAAAAAAAACTCCACAAATAAAAAGGATAGCAAAATTAGACTTTCTGGTAGAGCTGAAAGATGTCCAACCTACTAGGACACTAGAAAAAATTTAAGCATGCTGGGTACAGACGGGGTTATACAGGATCTGACTTAAGATTTTTCTGTTTTCAAGTGTCCCAACCTCCTGTAGGCAGAATTATAACCTAAATGTTCCTAAATTTGTACATCCCTAAATGTAGAAACCACAATGGGCTTTTAGAAAAGGTTATAAATAATACAAAAAAAAAAATTTAAATTTATGCATGCAAAAACCCAAATTGTGATCTGAAAATGAATCTTCTAAATAAATCTAAAAAGTCACTAAAAATCATCCAGTGTCCAAAAAATATTTTTCTTATGTAGTGAACTGTCCAAAGATATGCATAGTCATACACAGTTCTTCCTTGTTCCCATTCCCATATTACCTCAAAATAAAGAAATAAACAGTGCATTATCCTTATAACTTAATATGCCTACAAGATACCTCAGTGTACCCATGTGGGAAAATATATAAATAAATCAAAACACTATGTGCTACCAGTACTAAGTGACTGCAAACATGAAAATCTATCACAGCAAAAAAAAGTGAAAGTGAATGCACAAACAAAAAAAACAAAAAACCCAAACACAAGATCTCCAGTCCATCGATGTACCTTACCAAATTGACAAAAGAAACAGTACAAAACATGCTGCAAATCCTCCCTTCAATGGCAAACAAAATGGAAGATTTGAACTTATACACTCAAATAATAATGAAAAAGGTGACTTCAGTGATCCAAAACCTGCCATTCAGTGTACCTTACCAGAGGACAGGTAAACAGGGCTTACACTATACATTTTAGAAAAGGTTACCCATTTCACCATTCTGGCAGCAGAGACTGTTTACTGTAGCCATGGAACTGTTTTCTAGACTAAAGCAAATAATTACCATGCAACTGGGTAAAATCGCTAAAAATGTAATCAACAGCATAAAGCAAGCAGAAAATGTAATTGCAGGATCACCATACCTTTTCTACACGGCTGGGCAAGACAACACTAGCCAGAGGGATACTGACTGGCAATTTATTGGGTTGGACTGTGCTCAGTGGGATACTTATAGGCAAACTGGTGATTGTTTCAGGATTAGAAGGACTACGGTCTCTTGAGAGCTGAAAGAAATGCATTCAAAAGACATAAGATATGCTATTGGAAAAAAACAAAGAAACACAAAAACAGACATTACACTAAAGAACATTTGAAAAATAAACACTTGCTCATCAGAAGATTTATAAATTTTTGCTATAAATCATATCCAATAAAAAAAGTAATTCTTTATAATTTTAGGCCAAAATGTATTTCGCTACGTCTTTCGTACAAAAAAAAAGAAAAACAAAATTCCCAATAGGTGTATATTAATTGGTTTGCGTGAAATTTATAGAGGCTACAAATGATCATATATATAGTGGAGTTTTTTTTTTTGGTAATAGTAATGGTAGCAATCAGCGACTTAGAGCAGGACTGTGATAGTGCGGCAGGCATTTTGACACTGACATCACCAGTGACACTAATACAGTGATCAGTGCTAATAAAATGCACTGGCATTGTACTAATCAGGCAGAAAGGGTTAACATCTGGCGCAATTAGAGAGTTAACCGTGTGCCTAAATATGTGTAATGGGTGAAATATGTACTGTACAAAGACTGGCACATCCCTGCTGTCAGCAAAGAGATCGGTGTTGTTTACCAACACAGATCTCTCTTCTAGTACTTGCTCCGAAGATCGGGACGCACTGATCAGCATGTAAAGGAGCCAGTGACATTGTGGGTACCCCAGAAAAGCATAATTACGTATATATTCTGCGCAGCCGACCCGCTATAAAACTACTGTGCGCAGTCAGAAAACCGGTTAAACACGGAACCTTATTTTCTAAATAATCATCCTAAAGCACACTGCCTACACATACTTTATGGGCATTCAGACATTTAATTTACTTTAGGGGCTTCTAAATTCTGGGTGCACGATGAAGATGAATCAACCAACTTTCATGTTACAAAACCTCCCCCCTATTCATTACTCTATGTAACTGACAGACTGATATCTGTGAATATTAACCTCTAAGACAAAACAAGACACAATGATAATCATTGCTGCTCCTAACATCCACCTTTACCTGAAACCAATTTCTTGCTATGTCTTGTTACACACTTTGTCTTCTAGTAATCATTGCTGCTCTTAGGCTGGCCATACATTAAGCAATTTTCCTGACAGCTCCATGGAAGCATAGCTGGGTGAGGCTCCGCCCACCCAGCTGTGCTGCAATGGAGTCGGTCAGGAAAGGGAAATTATGGTAAGTATCTGTTATTCAATTTTCTTTCTTTCCTTCAACCAAAAGCAAAAAAAAGTCCAATGAAGCATTGTCCAATTTGCTCCAGCAAGAGAAAAACAAATGCTCTTTTGATTAACCAAAAAAAGGCAATCAGATTGTGGTTTAGGTGTTATACAAGGAAATAAAGGTGCATACTAACCATATTTTGCCTGCTACAAGACAAAAATGAAAAACATTTTTCTTTATACAGGTTAAATTACAAGTTATTAAGCCATTAAGATCAACACCTTGTCAGCTCCCCTCTCAACAGTTGCTTGGCCTCCATCAGTGTGATGTGATTCTCGAGGACTTAGCTGGATGCCATTTAAATTACCAGGACTTGTTGACATAAAGCTGTTCTCCTTAACCACCTCACACCTTAAAAACCAAAAACACAAATATATAATTAAACTCACTGGAAACCTTTTCAATGACAGCAATAGTCTAATAGGCTGTTATTGATTATGGGGTGGGGAGGATTTTGACTTACCTGTAAATTTTGTATCTTTCAGTTCTGTACAGGACACGGGGCAAAGTATTCCTAGACTGTGAGTTATAGGCTCATACCGTCATGGACACTTGCAGGGTTTCCATGACATGCCCCCTGGAGTACCTCACCTATAACCCTACCCAACTCAATGAGTGTTCAGTTATGTAGCAAGCAATGCAGAGTAACCAAAGCATGGAAGGCAGGGTGGTCTGTGTCCTTCACTGTACCCTAAGATTTGGGAAGTTAAAATTCCTCTCACCTTAATTGTACACTACAGGGCACAGGCTGAGTATTCATAGATCCTGGGACGTCTGAAAGCAACGTATGAGAAGGGTGGGCAACAACTAGGCAAACAGAAAAGTGCCAAAAAAACACTGAAGATCCTTTTTAAGATGCACCCATGCACTTTCTGGCGCCTTCAACTATGGGGTTCAGCAAGCTTTTGCGACCGGATTGCTGTAATGTTAGGTACAGTATGTTTCCACTACACCTAACAGCTTTTGTAGTAGTGAATAAAGTCATATAGTGTTGCGCTCCCAAACCTCCAATTAATATACTTAAATCACTCAATCTCTATCCTGACAATCATATAAAAAATATATAAATGATAAAAATATGTAAAAAATCATCAAAAAATATTTTCATCAAAAAATATTGAATTAAATTAATAAAAACCTCAATAATTAAAAATAATATCTGTGATTAAACATAAATTATAAATAATAATAATCTTATACTTATATCAATTCAAATAATCCATGTGCATAATTGAATAAAAACAACAGTGAAAAAGTAGTGAAAAAAATGTCCCATGTAATAAAAGTGACTTTGTGCTGAAAGACCTTCAATCTATATTGCTTATAAATCCGTGACTGCTTGTGAATCCTCCCAAAAGTGCAGATGTACGCTCACCTCCTTATAAGCCTGCAATTAGGCTATATATGCTTTCGGTTCTCCTCCTTTGGAACCTACTTGATTGGAACTCTTGCTTTGAGATATTAGATATCCGTAATTAACGATATGTGCTATGGGATGAATCCCTTCTCCAGAGGATACAACTCCTCTATATTCTCATCTCCATGCGACTCTCCACATAGAAAAAAGATCTCGACATGGTGTTTTATCTTTTATAAAGATCGGCTTTATTGGCTCAGAATATAGCACTCACATATGTTGTATTCAGACAATGGCAACACGAATGTGAACCGAATCCTCCGCTGACTGTCGGAGCTATGCACCCGTGGTCCGGCAAACGAACTGACTCCCTCCGAGTGACGTTAAGGTCCCACCCCCTAAATTTTGTATCTTTCAGTTCTGTACAGGAGGGGCAAAGTATTCCTAGACTGTGAGTTATAGGCTCATACCGTCATGGACACTTGCAGGGTTTCCATGACATGCCCCCTGGAGTACCTCACCTATAACCCTACCCAACTCAATGAGTGTTCAGTTATGTAGCAAGCAATGCAGAGTAACCAAAGCATGGAAGGCAGGGTGGTCTGTGTCCTTCACTGTACCCCAAGATTTGGGAAGTTAAAATTCCTCTCACCTTAATTGTACACTACAGGGCACAGGCTGAGTATTCATAGATCCTGGGACGTCTGAAAGCAACGTATGAGAAGGGTGGGCAACAACTAGGCAAACAGAAAAGTGCCAAAAAAACACTGAAGATCCTTTTTAAGATGCACCCATGCACTTTCTGGCGCCTTCAACTATGGGGTTCAGCAAGCTTTTGCGACCGGATTGCTGTAATGTTAGGTACAGTATGTTTCCACTACACCTAACAGCTTTTGTAGTAGTGCATTAAGAACACTCGCACCCAATACCCACTGTATCAGTAATATTTAGTAGCGTCCCTTACAAACCAAATATCTATTAAAGATGTGATCTTGTCTGCAGCTTAAACTACACAATAGCTATGTTATACCAGAGTTCTTAAAACCTGTCCTGGTCCAAGTAGATCTGTTTGTCAGTGTGGTTGTAAATGTACTAGCCAAACTACTAGTGCAATGATAAGACAATACTGACCTGTTGTACAGGTTTCTGGCAATCATACCTTTAAAAGAAACTTGCACTAAATCAACAAGTAGCCTGACAGTGCTGGCCTCTCCTAAAAAAAAAAAAATGCTAGTTGCCTGGTTTCAATAGCCTCTATACTTTTTGCATCACTGAGTAACAAGTATGCAAATGACTTAACTTCACTTGCTGCAGTGCCCTTTCTAAATCAATAATTATACTACTGATGCTAAACACAGCCAGGGAACCAGCACTTGCAAGTGGTAAGCAATGCCACTGGGAACTTCAATAAATGTGTACTTTAAAACCCTTTCAAATGCAGCATCAACTGATTACGGAGTAAAAACATTCATTAGAATATCCCCGTACTGGAACAAAAACATTCTACTTTGGGAATATATGAAAATACTGCAGGATCTGTAAATTTTTGTTTCATATTATTATTATACAGGATTTATATAGCGCCAACGTGTATATATAACAAACCACCCTATAACCAAGCCTAAAGTGTAACTAAAGGCAAACCTTTTCGTTTTGGATAGAGTGGAGAGGGATTAGAACACCTGTCTATTGCTGTTCGTGTCCCCGTTAGAGAGATTTCCCCTATTTGTACGGTTTACTGGTTTCACTAAAAGTGAAAGTAAAAGAAAAAAATTGAGTTGACATCAGAACACTAATAGAGGGGATATCTTCCACTGCAGACACTAGTTCTGGTGACACACTGGGATTCTCTCTTTGAGGGATTGCCTCTCACTTCCTGTTTTGGCTATGGGATAGGAAGCAATGGAACGCAGAAGGAAAACAAAGTGATGGGGGTTATGAAACCTCCCTTACTCTATCCAAAATGGAAAGAAAAACAGTTTGGCCTGTATTATTGGCACTGTTTTGTTTCCGTTCTTTATTCAAGTATATAAAATACAGTATCTAAAACAGGGATCTCCAAACTTTCTAAACAAAGGGTCAGCTTACTGTCCTTCAAACTTCAGGGGGGCCGGAATGGCAAGTGGGTGTTAAAAAAGGAAATGACAGGGCTTGTAGTCAGTGGAAGGAGTAATAGTGTCCCATCATTGGTATTGGTTGGAGGAATAGTGCCTAATTGTTTATATTAGTGGGAGGAATTGTGCCCCATCATTGGTATCAGTGTGAGGAAAAATGCCCCATTGTATAGGAAATGGTGCCTCCTTGTTGGTGTGAGTGGGAGGAATAGTACCCCGAGGGTCGGATAGAGGCACGCAAAGGGCGGCATTCGACCCACGGGTTGCAATTTGGAGACTACTGATCTAAACACACCACACTATTATTCCAAAAACATTCTTAAGACTCCTCCTAGAATCTGAAATGAACAAAACATATTAAAAGCTCCAAATATCAAACACTTGTACAGTAAACAAGATATAGTCAGAGATGGCCCTGCATGCATGTGGGGTGTAGTCTAAGTTTAGCTCTAAAATGGTCCCCTGCACACAAAGGTTTTCAAGATCTCAGACTATTATCAGGTATATACCGGTTATGTACTGAGCATTACTATTAAAAAAAAAAAAAATCTTGCCTGTAAATTAATATCTTGGAGTGTGTTATAGGTTTGTACCTTCAGGTGACTGGACATTGACAAATTTTAGAGGACACACCATTAGGCACTGGATGCCAGGGAATTATCACTGCATCTGATGCCAGTGCTAATGGATCCTTGGTCCTGGCCAGAAGTAGCTTGTTATTGAGGCTATAACTGGAGGCCAGGATTTTCATCTAACATATTAGGCTGAAAATGTTCCCCATGGTCCAGACAGTGACAGCTAAGGTAACATGTCTTCCAATTGTCCACTCCTTAGATGTGGATAGGAGGGATCTCTGGATAGTGTTTCTCCCTCCATTAAATGATCTGGTTTGTTTCCTTCAAGGATATATGACTCTTGATGCCCCCTTGTCTGATTTCAGCCTGTTTGGGTGCCTTAACAGAATGGGGGCCCAGTGTTGCAGAGCCATCCTCACTGCTCTGAGCTCCAACATGTTGATGGGGAGCTCGGTGTCCACCAATAACCATGTGCCTTGAACTGAGGTACTCCTCCAGAGCCTGAAACACTGGAATTTGTTTTGATTACCTGTCATTGATCTGGAAGGAAAGGCATCCTCGTTGTTAAGGCAAGGCTGGAGATTCACCAAGCTGGGGAATTCCTTGCTTGGCTTGACAGGGGAATGGGTTGGTTGAGAGAAGGAGCTTGCTTGCAAAAATGTTGTGTTGGAGAAATCTTGACTGAAATTGGCCAAAATGAACAGCCTCAAAAGAGGCTGTCATGAGACCAAGAACTCTATTAGAAAATTTCACAGAGGGATGACTCTTTGACCTCAAGTCTCAAAAGTGAGCTCTGAGATAAAGTAGTTTCTTCTATGGAAGGGAAGACTTTTACCTGGAATGTTATCTAGTATCAGACCCAGGTATTCCAGGCAAAGAAAAGGTTGGAGGGTGGAGTTTTGGAAGTTGATCAGCCAATCGAAAGCTTGAAGAATCTCAACTGTCCTGTGGACATTTGCAGATAGCTGGAACAGAGAAGACCACTTCAGAAGAAGGTTGTCTAGATAACCTGTGACCTGGATGCCAAGTTCTTAAGACAAGAGAAGGTTCAAGATCCTTTTTGAATAATATGAAAGCAGTGGATAAGCCAAATGGCAGTGACACAAACTGGAAGGGAGTGTCTCATCCTGCAAATCGTAGAAGGCACTGATAAAATGGATAAATGGGAATATATGGATATAAATCTTGAATGTCTACAAATCTCAGATATTCTGCAGATATCAGGAGAAGCAATAACTGACCCTGCAGATTCAATGCCAATGTTCGGAATTTGAAGTCATTTGTTGACAGACTTTAGGTCCAGGATAGGATGAATACCCACCAAAGTCCAACAGAGAAAAAAAAAGAAAATCCTCAAACATAAAATGAACTTTATGGTTTTATCAATGGCTGCCTTATAGTCTGTTACTACTGTGTTAGTGTTAAAAGAGCTCGATTATTTTAGAAATGAAAGCAATTATTGAAGGTAACATGCTACATGTAGAATACCTATATAATCGTGTATAACATACAGTACCTCTCCAACTCCTGAAGAAGTACTTATGAAACTCAGCGAGCTCAACCCCATCACCAAGCACAAACATCCGATGGCCGCACATCCAGTAAAATCACCTTCATTTCTTATTATAGCATATTCCACAAATATGACAGGGAAACAGGACTCCAGCTAATGTGTTTCACGCTCCACTAGCACTTAGTCACAGGTCAAGCAACAGTGATAGTCTATCTTTTAGATTTTGGAATACTATGATGATGTTGAGATGATGGAGGGATGTATAATATATTCCAGAACTGTGTCATCCTTTTATTTTTTGTGGATTTATAAGTTTTAACATGCTTCTAATGAAACTTGCATTTCATTAACATGTTTGACCTCTACTCAGTACCTGAAAAATCCTCAAAATTTTACTTTTTTGTATGTTTAACATACAAGGAATGATGGTATTTCCCCACTAAGGGACAAAACACACCCTTTTTTTCCCAGAAAGTTAAGATACATTCAAACAGTTTGATTATCAAAGAGTAAAGCACCTTCTGCTTAGGATTAGGACAAAGATGGCAACACAATGTCCTGATTTAGGTGGGCAAAAAAAAAAAAAAAACACACACCTTAGGCAAGAGGGTCAGGGCCTCAACACCACCTTAGCCTGGTGAAGAACCAGGAAAATGCAGCCAACTCTGAGATCTTGAAAGCTTAAGAAGTGGAAACTAACTTAGCTCTTAAGGAGCGACAAGAGTCTCTCAGGGAGATTCAAAAGGAGAAGTCTGCAATGCAGACTAGACCAATTTAAGGTCGCAGGGAAACAAGGGGTGTCACAAAGGCAGAACAATCTGTAGGACACACTGCTGACAGGATTTTATGTAAGAATGAGATGCAATAGGTCTTTGAAATAGAATGACCAACGACAAGATTTGTCCCTTGACAGTGCTTAAAGTGTTTTTATTTTTTAAAGAAAAAAACTAAACATAGAGCAGCCTGATCCTCCTCTTCTTGGGTCCTCCCTCCTGTTGGGTGCCCCCAAAGCAAGCAGAGCTTACTATGGGGCACTCACTGCTCCATTCACATATGGATCAGCAGCTCGGCCCTGCCCCCTCTCTCCTCATTGGCTCACTGGCTGTGACTGACAGCAGTGGGAGCCAATGGCTCCTGCTTCTGTCTCAGCCAATGAGAAGAGGGAGTCCCAGGACAGCCGAGACTCCAGTGCACATTGCTGGACTGAGTGGAGGCTGGGGGGGGATGCTGCCCACAGAAGGTTTTTTAACTTTGTGCATATAATGCATTAAGGTAGAAACCTTGAGCCTTTAGCACCACTTTAAAGCTAAAGATACCTTCACACCAGACTGGAGAAAGGCCAAAACATATGTCCCACAACATACTGTCAGAGATGAAACTTACGAGCCTCAAACCAAGCAAAAAAAGCCTTCCATGTATGGCAACCAGATGAGGCCATTGTTAGGCCATCAAAACTGAGTAAGTCTGTGAACCATTTTCTTTTGGCCCAATTTGGCAAGATTAGACTACCTGGAACATTTTCCTCTCTTTAGCAGATATCAATTAAGGACCTTCATCAGAAGGGAAATAAACCAGCTTGAATTGGGCAAAATGAATCACCAATGCTGAAGAGAGAATCTAGAGAATCTCTGGTCATGGCTATGAACTTCAGCTTGTGTAACCTGAAGTCCATGATATCAAACATCTGCAAAATTGTCCACTTTAGGACTGAAGACAGCCAAGAGAAATGGAATGCAAGTTACTGCCCAGGAGAGTATTAGACTTATCTTTTAGGGGAGCTTGACTTCCAGTGCCCCCCCTGATGGTTTATGAAGATTATGTGACATGACATTGTTCGACTGGACCCTAACTGGGTGACTTTGCAAAAAGGAAGTCCAGTCCATTTTTGGGAACAAAGTTCCAAAATGTTAATGGAATATGTCAACTTTTGAGAACAGGTCCCCTGCAGTCAGGAAGTAAATTTTACCCTAGCCCATAAGGCTGGCATCTGTTGGTACCATCTTCCAGGGCATGTGAAGAGACACCTTGGGACAATTCCAGGGCTGGTTTGGAGATCCACCATTTCAAGGAGAGCTTTCTTGTTTCAGGTTATATGCTGGACTGATGAGGTGTGAAGTATAACTGGGCAAAACGAACTGCATCCAAGGAGACAGTGATCAAGCCAAAACCCCCATGCAGAAGCGAACCGAGGGGTGTCGTCCTGACAAAGGACTTCATTGTGGGAAGGGGGGGGGGGGGGTTATGTAACCCTAAGAGAAGAAAGTTTATGGCATTTGGCTGTGAACAAGATTAGATACAGGTACCCCAAATGGTGAGGGCTAGATAACATACTTTGGAAAGCTGATTATCCAGCAAAATTTTTGAAGGAACTGACAACAAAATATATGGCTGAGGAGTTCTTCAACAAGAGTTTGTCCAAGCAACCTGTGACATGCATGCCCTGGGTCTTAAGAAGAGCCATAAGTGGGGCAAATACTTTCAGAAATACTTGGAATACAGAGGAAAGACTGAATGACAGTGCTACAAACTGGATGTGTTGATTTCACACAGCAAAATGCAGAAAGTGTTGATGTGAGAAGATGGGGAGGTGTTCATAGGCATCTTGTATGTCTCCTGATGGCAGACATTCCCCTTGTCTGAGAGAAGCAATAACAGATCTTGTTTATTCCATCAAGAGATTTTAAGTCCCCATTTTGCTTTGGGACTGAATAGGTCTACAATGAAAAAAACTGTTCTGCTGAATAGCTTGCACAACAACATTTTGTGCCTGAGGATGGTGCAAGAACATCATTAAACCTTCTCATGGTTTAAGGCTGACAAATTGGAACATAAAAAGCAAGGAGGGGGTAGAGATAGAAGTTATTTTGTTCCCCTTTGAAATTACAGATTGGGCCCAGAGGATTGGCATGGCTTGGATCCAGGCTTAAGGAAACACAGGCATCTTCCTACTCTGATGAGTGGGGTTGACTCCTCATTGTATGGAGGGCTTATGGGCAGGATTGGTGGACTTGGGCTCCAGAGCTTGTGGCAAAAGGAAATGTTAGGCCTTTGGTTTTAAGTTTATGAATAGGGACCCTTTCTCTCTCTGGGGAGACAGAAAGGGTCTCTTTAGCTTAGCAGAAGCAGTAACTGTAGGAGTGGGAGTCCTAAGCTTTTTCTTGGGGGATAGGAATACCTTAGCCCCAAGTGCCTTGCTTGATGGATTTAAGAGATTTTCCAAATACAGTGGAAAGAAATAGTCCTGTAAAAATGACAGGTTTTTGAGATGGAAAAAAAAAACAAATCTAGAATTGATTTATCTAGGTCTGATTTTTTTTTTTTACATCTTTAAAATGTTACCTATACTCTGTGCAATTCAATTAAAAACAAATTAAAATGGTCAGGTTGCAAAAAAAAAAAAAAAAAAAATTAAAATAATGTAGGCATAGGGATGTGGCTCTGAGAAGAATCAACCAGTCACATTCAAACGGATGTTAAATAGTAGCCAGCACACACCTGCTATCAGTGAAAGACTGACTAAGCCTAAATAAAATTCAGCTGTCTTAGTAGTATTTTTCTCACATTTACTATGTAGCTTCTTACAATAAAAGCCATGGTCTGCAAAGAGCTTAGAAAGCATCAAAAGGATCAATCTGGAGATGGTGCAAAACTATTTCCAAGGCATTAGCTATACCATGGGACACAGTGACTCACCACCAGTGAGAATGTCACAGTTGCTATTCACCATGTGTGCCGTATGAGCTGGAAGCGTGCTTTTGCAAGTGCCCAGGAAAAGCACAGGATCTCAGCTCCAGCGCTGGGGTCTATCAAGAGGGCTGCCTCTGCCGTGATGCCTCAAGAAATAGGCTGTCTGTTCTTCCCCAGCTGGCTCCCATGCAAGGCTATGCCACAGGCCCACCTCAAAATGGCCACCACTGCAGACAAGAAAATGGCTGCCGAGACTCCATTAAAATGGCTGTCAAGATCTCATTAAAATGGCTGTCCCAACTACAGGAAAATGGCCAATAAGAAACATGGTCGGCTGTACAGCTGTCTCAGACCTCCCCCCCGGGGAAAACCCCACAGTGTCAGCCTGTGCTAAACTGGAAGAGACCCCTCTGTGCCCAGGAAGTCTAAATCAGTAGGAAGGGTGAGAGGATCAGCCATCCCCCCAGGAGGGGATCAGTTGGGGGAACCCCCCCGCCCCAAAGAGCACTCATGTTCCCCTGGGTCAGGGTCTGGTAAGGATGGGGAAGGGCAGCTACTTACTAGTTCAGCAGAGCGTGTAAGTAAAGCTCCTATGACAGATCCACCTCACCACCTTAGTGGGGGGCTGTTGAAGAGGGTAAACACAAACTCCAGTACCCGATCATGTGTGTCCATGCAAGAAGTTTAACTCGCTGGCAACCCCAGGCCAAGATGGGGCATTTGCAGCCAACCCAGTGTGTAGCCAAAGGCCTGTGTGCACTTAATTGCCAGATTGGAGTGACCACTTGGATTTAAAAATATCCAGCCCAGCTGTTGATTGATTCTCTACAGAAAAGCTGAAAAAATTAAGGAAAACAAAAAAAAAAAAAAATCAGTGGGGCTTCAAGTCCCAGCAAGGAACTAGGTCCATACTCTTGAACAGTAGGCAGAAGAACTGGTGGCCTATGCAGTGAGAGGGGGTTTTATGCACAGAGAATTGCCCATAGGAGGTGCCAAGCTTATTCCTGCCTTGTGTCCTACTCCTGGTAGGAGGCATTATAAAACCCTATCAGCCATGAAAATGATGAGAAGAGAAGCTGTGTAAATCAATGAACGAAAGAGAAAGTCTTAAGACTTAGCAAGCCTTTCCCTGCCCGTAGAGGCTTGTTTAAACTGTGCTGAGTCAGGTGCTGTTCAGCAAACACATATACTGTGTCCACAGTAGAGGGCATTTAACAAAAAGCAGTAGTTTGTACTTCAAAAAAAATGTAGGCAGTTAAACTCTGTCTTACCTAGTCCACACCACTAGACACTATTCGATGTCTAGGTTTCCGAACCCCTTGAGATAGTGGTTAGACACCATGCTGATATCATTGGTTTTAGGCGTGGCACCAGGGAAGACAAGATTAGCCTCTATGCTGATGATACTTTATTATATCTGGGTGATACACAGCACTCTCTAGTTGCTCTTATGGATTTGATCTGTTCCTTTGGCAGATTCTCAGGCTTTAGAATTAACTGGGACAAGTCAGTTTTGCTTCCACTGGAGCAGGAGTTGCTCCCTACCACGTCTAAGATTCAGGTTGTTGAGTCCTTTAAGTATCTAGGTGTTTTTATTCATCCTGTGGTATCTAGATATTTTGAGTTGAATTTAGCTCCGCTGCTCACTAAATTTAAACAAAAATCTGCCTGTTGGTGTCGGCTCCCCCTCACGGTGGTTGGCCGCTCTAACTTGATTAAAATAATATGGGCCCCCTAATTACTATACATTTTGCATAACTCCCCCACTTGGATCTCTCAAAAAACTGTTTGGTATAAACAGATTGATGCCCTGTTCCGAGAACTAATCTGGAAGAAAAAATCTCCCCGAATTAAGCTTTCCAAGCTTCAGCTAGGATGGGATTCTGGTGGCTTAGCAATTCCCCATGCTAAGATGTATTTTTTGGCTGCCCAGCTTCAGCAATTTTTGGGGTGGGATACGCTTGATTTCGCTGACCCTATTCAAGCAATCTTAGTATCTGTTAGGTCTGACTACTCTCTGATTTCCCAGTTGGAGGCTGCAATGTTTCCTTCATCCCAGTGCTCTCCCACTGTCTCTATTTCATCAAGTCTAGTCTTCTGTTAATAAAGTTACTGCAGTGGGAAGGTTTTACTGATAGTACCCCATTATGAAAACTTCCACCTTTTGGTGTTAAAGTCGTTTTAGGCCCTTCAGCTAGAATTTAATATCCCGACGCAGGAGTTTTTTCAGTATTTGCAGTTGAGACATGCACTGGCTGCCCAGACTCATACCTATAAAATAGTGGAGAAAACAAAAACACCCTCCATTTTACGGATGCTCAAAATGGGTTGAGGAGGGGTTGGGAGAATGACTTGGGACCCCTGCTTGAGGAGTTGTGGGAGCGGGCGCTGCAGTCCCTCCCTCTAGTGTCATTGTCGCCAACGCAGCGTCTTACTCAACTTTTTATACTTCATAGAGTTGATCATACCCCAGCTAAATTTTATGGCTGGAATCGTAGAGATACTGATTTATGTCCTAGTTATGACAGAGGTCTGGCGGATCTTATTCATATGTTATGGAGATGTCCGAAACTTTCTAGGTATTTGCTAGACATCGTCTCCCTTATTTCCTCCATTTATCAAATTCCCTTGACCGCGGAGCCTAAACTATGCCTGCTTAATATGTTTGACGAATTTAGTATACCTACGGAGCTGATACATTGTTACTAGGTTACTCTATATAGCACAGAAATGGATATCGCCTAGCCCACCTTCTGTAATAGAGTGGAAATCTCAGGTTAACATTGTTATTTCCAGGGAAAAACTTATATTTCAACATAAAAAGATTGTATTAAAAAAATTTGAGATTATGCGGGGCCCATGGCTGGCTATACCTGGCCTGTCTCCGCTACATATGATTACTAATCAATTGTTTTCCCTATGATTATGTAAGACCCTTAATAATAGTGTACTTAAAAAATGTGGTGACTGGCGTTTATTTGTTCACATAGGGGATGGGAGCAGCTGGATACAATGGGAAGGAGATGTGATATTCGGTCAACTTGTGTTGGTTTACTTGTTGTAAGTCATATGTCCACATGGTGTGGATTTTTCACTGTATGACCATTGTTTTTGTAATACTGTAGTGTGCTGCGCATACATTGTGCGTTTGTTTTTGTGTCTGTTGTAAAAAAGAAAAATTTGTGTTCCAAACTAAAAAAAGATATGATTTAAAAAATATATATATTATGTCTAGGTTTCCCCAATCAATGGGGTCTTGGGACTGGAAACCATACAGATGGACAAGGGCCCTGAACCTGTAAAGCACCTTGAGGTCAACTATGTGCATTCCAGGATAAACGTCCAGCGCAGGATCCAGTGCCTGAGGCAACAATTACAGCCTGTCCCCATTACAAGTACAGTACAGGTCCAGGTACAGTCCCCCAAGGTACACATTGAACATAATCTGTCCAGAAACTGAAGGCGCACAGAATGGTAGGGGTTATATGGGTGCGCTGTAGGAGGGGGGGGTTTAGCTAGTTTTTTACATCAGCACTTGAAGGTAGCCTACAAATAAACCATGGTCTAATAGGAGTCCTGTACTGTATGATTAAGAAATACTACTTAAATCTTTTTTCATCCTGATGGTGACAATGATGGATCAGCCAATTTTAGTCTCAACTGGTTGGGCACGTGACAAAGTGACAATGCAGGACAGGAAATGGAAATCAGAGACCAATTGCTGTCACATAACAGGATCATTATTAGAAGGCAATATTTTAACTGAAGCAGTCATTTAGAGAGATTTAAATGACTCTTGGAATTACATTAACCACTTCAATACCGGGCACTTTTACAACCTTCCTGCCCGGGCCAATTTTTAACTTTCAGTGTTGTCACACTTTGAATGACAATTGCACTCTCATGCAACACTGTACCCATAAAAAAAAAAATTGTACCTTTTTTTCACACAAATAGAGCTTTCTTTTTGCTACTTAATCTCCACTGAGTTTATTTTTTGCTGAACAAAAAAACCCCAAAACTTTTGAAAAAAAATAAATTGCGTTTTTTCTTCATTTGTTAAAAAAGTTTGCATAAATTTCTCCATAAATTTAGGTCAAAATGTTTTCTGCTACATTTCATTTCATTGGTGAAAATACCCCAAATTAGTGTATTAGTTTGTAGGAAAGTTATAAAGTCCACAAAACATGGTATATATATCTGACAATCGATCAATCCTGATGTACTGACGACCCATCTAATTTCTTGAGGCCTGAAAATGCCAGGATAGTACAAATACCCCCCAAATTACCCATTTTTGGAAAAAATTGTCACCAGTCCAATACAGCATTATTATATAACTGGTGTGGCGGTGATCGGGGACACTGTCTGGTGACAGTATTTAAAAACAAAATAAAGATAATTTAATTTTTTTTTCACATTTTTCTATTTTTTGTTTTTATTACATTTTTTTTTTTTACAATTTTTTTTTTCAACACACTGTGACCAAAGCAATACAGTGTTGCACAGTAACATTTAACTACTCTGGGCAAGTGATCAGGATTTATTTTATTTATTTTTTTTACACACATTACGACTGCCAATACTAATGTATTTAATTGATATTTGCAATCATTGTTACTGAATTAAACTGATTCAGTCTTTTGTGATTAGCTGTGATTGGGCAAAGCTCATCACATGATACAGATGGGCTGAGATTGGCCCTGCCTGTACCATGTGACTGCTTTGACCAATCACAGCTAACAAGACCATTGTATACAATGGATGGCATGACAGGAAGCCATCCATTGTATACAATTCACATGTGATCTGCTGTGATTGGTCACAGTGGTCACATGACACTGGCAACAGGCTGGTGTAGGGAAATGTCTTCGGCTGTGTCCCGTGGACAGAGCAGGTGACAAATACTTGAGCGGTTCCGTCTGACAGGACATCATATGATGCCTAGTCAGAAGGAGGAGTGTCCCGCCCGGCCATCAATCTGTTATAGGCCGGGCAGGAAGGAGTAAGCATGTTACATACTATGAGGTTAAAGCAGAAATCAGGTTAAGCCAAAAGGTTTTACAAGCTTTTTCCCCCCTTTCATTCAATTACATTAGCAGCATCCAAAAGTCTTAGCAATCAATATTGCATAAAGGTTTTGCAAATATTTAGCACCACTGATGAAACGTTCTCAAAAATCACAGATTGATCCAGTTTTTCAAAGCACCTGAAAATATAACTCAAGATTTAACCTAGCATTTCAGAAAGGTTGATATGTGACCTGTAATGAATAACAGCATAAGCAAGTTCTGCTTATAAAAGCACTACGATCAATGAGCATAAACATACTTCAAGCAAAATTTCTACTTGAAAACAGAAGAAAAAAAAAAAAAAAGTAGTTACATAACATCACCTGTGACTGAAGTCTGCATTTCTGCAGTTAGATGTTGGCTCTTGATTTAAATGACGCCTCATAGCTATTTTAGCAGGTGAGTATCGGGTGTAATCTGGTTGGGATTGTCCAGCAGTCCTCTCTCCCTTGTGTCGTGATAAATGTGTTGGTGTATTTGAAACAATGTCAGAGTGATCCATGTGGGAAGGAGTACTCTCTTTTGAGCAAGGCCTACTTCCACCATTGCGACCTGAATGGTAAAGCTCGTAGTGCAATGCATGACCGTTTGTGGAGAGCTCTGGGCTTAAGCCATTAGGAATGGAGGTCGAATGGAGATGCACACGTGCATGTGACGCATCAGTGGAGTAGCGAGCACCAAAATTGCCCTTAGAGCGACTGTTGCTTGGCGGAGGATCATCTGGCAAAGTGGAAGACTTCAGCTGAAGCAGCTCATGTTGCCTTTGTAATTTCTCCAACTCGACAATACTAATCTAAAGAAACATAAAACAGACATATTTTACATATTTCAGATAAAACTTTGTTTTCAACCCAAGAGCAACTACATAAAGACACCACAACTTTAAAGTCTTACAGACCTATTATTTCATCTCTTCTAACTTGGGGAAGAACAGCAAAAACCAAAACCCTGTCAAACTGGTGAATCTGAGCTAAATATGGCTGCCTTACTACTTCTCTGTAGTCCATACCTACTGAAACATTTTGGCCCCTTTCACACGGGCATTCTGTGTGTCTGTATTTCATCTGTCCGTTTACGGATGAAAAATGGGTCACCCATGTATTTCTATGGACTAGACGATAATCTGTTAACGTCTGCATCAGTTAAATCCGTTTTTTTGAACGGAACAAATATTTTTCTTCCGTAAAAAAAAAAAATTGCGGCATGGACAAAAACCTGATGTGAACGAACGAAAAATGGATGCAAATGGACATATAGTCTGCATTGGTAAAGGATGAAAACCGGAAGTGAACTGATGGAAAACGGAAGAGAACTGATGAAAAATTGATGAGAACTGATCCGTTTTTTTTCTTGGAAAAAAAGTGACTAAACAGATGAAAAAAACCTGTAAAAGGGTAAGGCCCCATGTACACGGGACACGGACTGCTGGAAAACGTAGATCAAAAACCGTCTGTTTAGCGTTTTCATACTGCATTTATAAGCGTTTGGGTTTAGAAGCGTTTTTTTTAAGATAACCTCAGGAGACCTTCAAAAATGTAGTACTGAAAAACAGTAAAAAATTAACTATTTCAGACATTGTGAGAGAAATAGAGAGCAGAAGCAGAGAGAGTGGTATTTGTTGAGATTAGCGATTTTTTTTTTTTTGTGGCGTTTGGATGTGTTTCAGCTCATTTCTCTGCAGAAATTATTGCAGCATATTTTTTAACGCAAAACCTTAAAGTATGGTGTGCCAGGTCCATTTGAGTACCAGGAAAACACTTTGCATGCATTTTTCATGATGAAAAAAAGGCTCTGGACAGCATTTGGAAATGGAAGAGTTAGCTGCGTTTACAAGCATTTTGCGTTTGAAACGCTGATAAAATCTACTGCAAGTTTTCTGCGTTAAAAAAAAAATGACAACTCAACTTCCTGTAAACGCGGATGTGTACATGGACATATAGGAAAACATTAGGGAGAGTTCAGGGGCTGCTGAAAAAAAACTCTGAACAGCTCCTAAACGTGAGTTTACCAGCTGCAGTGTACATGAGCCCTAACAGTATGCATGGAAGCATATGTAAGCCTCAAACAGATAAAAGTTGCAATATTTTCACTACATGCTGCTACAATATCTACATCCTTCAGCACCACTTGTTTTGTTTTAGCATTAGGTCTGGTGCATTAGGGAGGACAAGTGCACAAAGTCTACCTCAGGCTGGTTATTCTCAGAGGCAAAAGGTAGATTATGCCCACTTGTGCTCACCTTGTGAGCAGGTCCTAACATTATTACAGGAGGAGTAGGCCTGAAGGATATAAACAATACAGCAGCACAGTACAATGGGGACATCATGCATGCCTGAGACTCCCCCCTCCCCAGCTGTGCTTTAAATTGAATACAACCATGAACTGGGCCAAAGCTCATTAAGCCCACTGTGGTTAATTTCACAGTTCACAAAATGTTTGTTGCATCATTAATAGATCTACATATATTCAAGTTGCAATAAACTCAAGATAAAAACTAAAATTTTCTATATCTTGTGTAAATCGGGCTTTCCAGACTAATTTCTCACCTGGATAAGGGAACTCTACCACATGCAACAAGCTCTTATCAAGTGTTTGAGCTTTCATTCACCCATTTTTCCCCATCCATGACCATGCTCCTCAAGGCTGCCCACATGCAAGTAGTTTGTCCTAGCCATAGAACAGCTCATCTTTCTACAAGCTCAAAAACTAAATATCCAGGGCATAGATGTTGCTGGTTTCCATCATAAGCATTGCTTGATCAGACAATTTAATAATGTTCCTGACTAACCCCATCACTTAAACCATTACAAAAAATGCACAATATATCTCTACTCCACATGGTAAATATTAAAAATACACCAAACAAAAAAGTGCACAATCCCAACACTTTAAACTATTACATAAACCCAAACTAAATGCACCTGCAGCATTACCCCACTCAATATTTCACTATATGATGAATACCAACATCAAATCACAGAGTGGTGAATGATATTGGTATTCACCATACAAAACAAAAGATTGCCTCTTTCTGGTCATAATCAGATAAATCCCAACCATCCAACTTGGTCCAATCACTTCAATGGTCCTAGGAATTAAATGGATGTGTTACTTATCTCTGTATCAACAAGGCGTGGAAAGTTTTTGAAAAACTACATGTCCAAGGGACTTAATTTTTTTTTTAGGCAGAGGTGCTTTTAGGAATTTCTAGGGCTATTAAAAACGAAAGGGGCTATATAGTGACTTTTACGGTTTTTTATTTGTTGCTAGAAAATTTCCTAGAACTCCTAAACATTTTGTTTATAGCAGAGGCCCTAAAGAATTAATTGGTGGGGTTTTTTTTTTTTTTTTTTTAATTTCACACTGCACTGCACAGCGGTTTTTCAAACACTTTTTTTTAAATACACTTTTTTGGAATTTTAATGCAAAAAAAAAAAAAAAAATACATAGCCCAATTGTTTGGTAAAATATAAAAAAGATGAGGTTATGTCAAGTACATAGATGCCAAACATGTCATGCTTTAAAATTGCACATGCCCATGCAATGGCATTAAATGGCATACATTTTACTATCCATAGGTGCCGCTTTAAAAGCTTTCACAGGTTATCACTTTAGATTCACAAAGGAGGTCTGGTGCTAGAATTACTGCCCATGATCTGATGTGCACGGTGATACCTCGTGTGTGTGTGTGTGTGTGTGTGTGTGACAATTGCTGTCTGCTTGCATGCGGGACTGATGCATGCATTCGTTTTTGCACGCAAGCACGGACAGGGGTGCTTTAACATATTTTAAATAATTTATTTTGACACTGTCGCTTTCATTTTTTTTTTTTTCAAATCGCTTTTATTGCAGTCACAAGGAAAGTAAACATCCCTTGTGCCAGCAATACAGTGATAGGTACTCTTTATGGAGAGATCTGGGGACAATAAGACCCCATATCCCTCCTCTGCCCTGAATATAATTTGATCACACCAAGATCGGTGTGATCAAATGCTTTCCATTTTAAAAAATGGCACAGTTTTCATCTTGGAAAGTGATGTATGCTCATCGCTTCCTGTTTCCTATATCATAGAAATGGACAGAGTGGTGCTGGTCTTTGTCAGTCTTTATGGTCAGCCAGCGGAAGCAGCAGCAGCAGCTGGTTGTTTGGGTGTCCTGGATTGGACAGACTGTCTCCCCTCCCACTGGATGGGACTCTGACAGTACAAGGTTGCTGATAACTGAATTATAACAAAAACACGTTTAAAAAAATTTAAACAAAATGAAAAATATATAATAATCTGAACATAATAATCAAATAATACCAACAAAAATAATAAATATAAAAAATGTAAATAAAATAAAAAATATATATCTGCAGATAACAATCAGATTACAACAGAAATAAATAAATAGAAAATAAAAATATCAAAATAAATAAAAATATATATTTTATATAAATTAAATAAAAAAATCAAAAATAATTTAATACATAAAATCTGCAAAAATCTATAATAAACAAGATTAAAAAAAAAAAGTATCTATCTATATCTATCTCTATATATATTTCCTGGACCTCTCCATGTCAGGCTACCGTGGGTCAGCTCCACCCTCTCTGACCCCTCCAGGACAACCTCTTTCCTAGCCTATAAGAGCAGCTGTCTGTGAGCTGGCTGACACTTGTGGTCCATATCTCAGCAGGTCTATGGGCTGGCTGACACTTGTGGTCCATATCTCAGCAGGTCTGTGGGCTAACTAACTGGCATCTGGGGCTGGTAATCCCCACATTCATGGCAGCTGTGTTTGTTCTGGCTACAGAGCAGGCTAGGTGGTACACCTGCCAAGATGGCAGGCGCTGAACTTCCCGGGTTGCCATAGAGCTGCTGAGACGCTCTGTGACACAGGCAGCTACTGCGTTATCTAGAGGCTCTCTCTCATGTTGCTGCTTCTACAGATGCTGCTGTGTCTCTATGAGCTTCACCTGTTTACCTAATCACTCTACTACTCCAGCCTGGTTCTTTCTGCTGCATTGTTCCCTCTTGGTCACCTCAGCTGTTTACCTTGGAAGCATGCACATGTATTAGGACTCTGAGATGTGGTTAGGTTATATTCCCCCTTAGGCTGTTAACTAAAAGCTGCAGCTTCAAGCACTGAAGATCTAATGGAGAGGTACTTTTTTCCGTTTGTTAAATATTTAAATTACTTTTTTGCTACTTTAAAAAAAAAAAAAAAAAAAAAAAAAGAGTGCTATCTGTGTACCTTTTTGGCAGAAAGAAGACTCCAGCGCGGAATAAAGCGTCTGCCAAGAGCTCGGTCCTAAACAATCCTTTCTACTGTTGTCCAGGACAAGATGCTTCACCAGAACAGTCCAGGGTGGATCAAGCATCCACCAAGTGGTCGTTCTAGGATGCCATCGCCAGTGGCCCAATGCAGTTGTACGAAAATGAGACAAGGAAAATCATATCACCAAAACGCTTCCAAGAAGAGTAAATCCTCTGGCCAGCACAGGAAAAGGTCTTCTACCTCTTCCAGAGCCTCTTCTCCAACCCACCCTGAAGTGGTGGCTTGTTGGGACTGTTCAGCTGAGGTATTGCCAGGAGAATTAGTGGGCATATCCTATCTTAGGTAGGGGGCATGTGACAAAGCTGCAGATGCGCAGCAAGTAAAATTGTACATTAGAGACACAGCAAAAAGAGTTCTTCACCCAAAAGACAAGAAAAAGAAAAGAAAGTATGTCAAAGGGATGGCAAATTATGAAATACAGTTCCCAAAGTAGTCACCTCTTTACAGAGATTGGCTAGCCACATAACACTTCCACTTGAAGGTTCGGTGACTTTTATAGATCCAATGGACCACAATATTGATACAGATCTGAAGGAAGAGGATGTAGTGTGGCAGGATTATCCTCTATGGCCCTTAAACTGTGGGTGGCAGAAATGGAGTTCCGTGGTTCAGGAGAAGTGCAATTCTTTAGGATAGCTGTGGACTTCATTGCTGAAGCGACAGTGGATCTAATCAGAATGACAGCACGTTAATGGCTCACACAGTAACACCAAAAGAGCCTTACGGCTAAAGCATCGATCTGCTGACAATGCCTCTAAACACTCGATTCGGTTTGATGGGAAGCCCCATTTTGTCAAGACCTTTAAAGCTGCCATTCCGCAGGTATCCCGTGGCCTTATCCTGCAGGAGAAGAGATGGGAACGTCAGTCCTTTCACTCTTTCAGAAGAGTTAAGTATCGTCTCAAAGAAGCCAGTGCCATTTTTCAGACATTGGAAGAATGTCAGTGCAGCATTTCCCAAGGGAGTCAAGTCCAAATCAAGCCAGCCAGTTAGGTCTTCCATCAAGGCCTTCGGAAGGAGTCTCCACCCAGCCCTCTCAAGTTGGAACAAAATCAACTCTATTCAAGGAGGTCTGGGTGGAAGAAGTGGAGAATGCTTGAATTCTGGATATCATCCGAAGTGGGTACCTGCTAGAATTTGAAAAAAGGCCCCTCAGTATTACTTCGGGGGAATTCGGGTCCCAATGTGTCCAGATAAACTGAATTGTTTGCACACATATATTAAGGAAATTGTTGACAGCTTAAGCTATTTTTTCCTTTACCAAGACAAGAATGCGACAAAAACAAGTGTTCCTCTTTGGTTCTGGTGATCAAGTCCTCAGGCTCCCTGAGACCAGTTCTATGCCTGGAATATCGGAATTCCTCTATGAAGGCCCCTCCTTCCAAGATGGATTCCTGGGAGGCCATCATTTCTGTAGTAAAAGTCAGAGATTGGATGGTCTCAGTGGGTTTGGCAGGCACCTACCTGCATGCCCCCATAGTTCTTGCTGATTATCGCTTTCTCAGGTTTGCGTACAAGGGGCACTTTTCCAGTTTGTTCCTTGTACCGCTCCCAGAACCTTAACAAGGCTGCTGTCAGCCATCATAGCTGTTATGAGACTCAGGGGTCTTCAGATATTTCATTACCTCGATGACATGCTTCTGTTGGCCCTGTCAAGTTGTCTTCTGATGGATCACGTGCGTCTATCCTGTAACACGCTCAAATGCTTTGGGTGGTTAATCAACCATCAAAAGAGTCAACTGCAATCAACACAGCTCCTGCTATATCTTTCTCCCCCGTAAGAAAGTCCAACAGATCCAGACTCGGATGAGGGGAATAATGAGCAGGCCTTGCTTACTGGCAAGACAGTACATGCAGTACCTGGACCTTCTGTTATCCACCATCCCAGTTGTTCCTTGGGTCAGATGCTGAAGAAAGAACTTTCAATTCAGTTTCCTTCACTAGTGGGATCATCATGTATTGAACCAGAAGATCCTCAACCAGGTCCGATAGCCTGTTTATTAAACTGAGGGACGGTTTTGCGCAATCGGAAGGACAGTGTACCTCTCGAGCCTCCTGAACCAGGCTGGTGGGTTGGGGGAGCCCACAGCCATGGTCACCTGGTTCAAGGTCATTAGAAGAGGCAGACTACGCAGAGTTCATATCTGCCTAGAGTTAGTAGCTTTCCCATTCACTCTGCTAGTGTTCCAGTATTTGTTACGCAGAAAAGTGGTGAAGATGTGTTTAGAAAATCGGACTACAGTGGCTTACTTTTCCTGTGAAGCGTGCACACAAACCTTGCCTCTCCTGAGAGTAGCATTGTAGCAATCGTGCACATAGCTCTTTCCTCATCCCCCCTCCCTCTCTGTTGAGTGACATGTGGTCTGTTTGATGCAAAGATCATAGGCAGCAAACTCATTGGGGAAGTCCTCGAATAGAAGAGGTGAACAAAGCGACCGTTTCCCCGTAAAAAGATCACTCAGACATGAAGAATTACCACATGCCGCCCAGCCACTGTAGAAATACGGCGGCAGGGGCAGGCAAAACCACGTTATGATAAATGAACCAGGCATACATGCAACTCAGCAAAATACAAAATGGGGAAATCCCCGCAAGGTGCTGCCATGCATGAGCTGAGTGACTAATTTTAAAAAGAGGAATTCTGACTTAAAATTTTACTAAACCCACAACAGTAAGATCACTCTGCATCTGTAAAGCATGCTTGTTATACTCTGTGGAACCTAAGGGGTTAATCCTCTGCACTGTGTAAAAATGCAGTTTGATCCTGACTTCTCTGATCCTCCCTTTCTTCCAGTGCTCCCATCTTATCTCCTGATAAGACATATCGTGTGGAGACACTGCACATGCTCAATTTGGTGCAGTGGTCCTGGGTTTAGTAACACTCACTGTAAACTGCACATCTTGAAATGCTGTACAGGCAACTTATTCAAATACCATGGCTATGGGCGACTTGTACCTTAAGGTTACTGAACACTGGCAAGCTTTTCTGTCCATGAGAGAACCTGGTTTGTTTGCTTCAAGACAGGCAGGCCCGTACCCCCTTGAGGGTTAATATATGCCACTATGGTGACAATGACTGCACCCAAATTGGGTATCCTTTTAGTAGGGGGGGCCAGAGCTGGAGGAATAACTTGACTGAGCTCCAAGATGCTGATGAGGAGTTTGGTTGCTTGTCTTGACCATGTTTCCTAAACCATCAAGGACTGGAAGACTCCTCTTAAGTCTGACAGACCTGTGTCTGTTGTAAGAACTTTCTAAATGTAGGGAAGGAAAGATTTTTCCTGGTGATTCACCAGGACCAGAAGTTCTTGTTTGGCTAGCTAGGAGCATAGATAAGTCCAGAGAAAGCCTTTCTATATGCTGATAGTGTCTTGAAAAAGTATTCATATTTCTTGAAATTTTCCACATTTTGTCATGTTACAAACAAAAACTTAAATGTATTTCATTGGGATTTTATGCAATAGACCAGCACAAGGTGGAACATAATTGTGAAGTGGAACGAAAAAGGTTTTCAACATTTTGTACAAATAAATATCTGAAAAGTGTGGTGTGCATTGTTATTCAGCCCCCTTTACTCTGATACCCCTAACTAAATTCTAGTGGAACCAATTGCCTTCAAGAGCCACCTAATTAGTAAATAGAGTCCACCTGTGTGTAATTTAACCTCAGTATAAATACAGCTGTTCTGTGAAGCCCTCAGAGGTTTGAGAACATTGGTGAACAAACAGCATCATTAAGGCCAAGGAACACACCAGACAGGTCAGGGATAAAGTTATGGAGAAGTTCACAGCAGGTTAGGTTATTAAAAAATATCCCAAGCTTTGAACATCTCACAGAGCACTGTTCAATCTATCATCCGACAATGGAAAGAGTAGGGCACAACTGCAAACATACCAAAGACATGGCCGTCCACCTAAACTGACAGGCCAGCCAAGGGCAGCATTAATCACAGAAGCAGCCAAGAGGCCCATGGTAACTCTGGAAGAGCTGCAGAGATCCACAGCTCAGGTGGGAGAATCTGTCCACAGGACAACTATTAGTCGTGCACTCCACAAATCTGGCCTTTATGGAAGAGTGGCAAGAAGAAAGCCATCGTTAAAAGAAAGCCATAAGAAGTCCTGTTTGCAGTTTGCGAGAAGCCATGTGGGGGACACAGCAAACATGGAAGAAGGTGCTCTGGTCAGATGAGACCAAAATATAACCTTTTGGCCTAAAAGTAAAATGCTATGTGTGGCGGAAAACTAATACCGCACATCACCCTGAACACACCATCCCCACCGTGAAACATGGTGGTGGGAGCTTGCTTTTCTTCAGCAGGGACAGGGAAGCTGGTCAGAGTTGATAGGAAGATGGATGGAGCCAAATACAGGGCAATCTTAGAAAAAAACTGGAAGGTAACCCTCAACCCCGGTCTCAATGACCCTAAACATACAGCCAGAGCTACAATGGAATGGTTAAGATCAACGCATATTCATGTGTTAGAATGGCCCAGTCAAAGTCCAGACCTAAATCCAATTGAAGATCTGTGGCAAGACTTGAAAATTGCTATTCACAAGCACTCTCCATCCAATCTGACAGAGCTTGAGCTATTTTGCAAAGAATTGGCAAACATTTCACTCTAGATGTGCAAAGCTGCTTGGAATGTATCCAGGATCAGAGCCAAGTATTCTAATCATACATCATAGGGGGGTTGGAGAGCAGATTTGTTGAAATTGATCACCTAGCCTGTCTTTTTGACATTAGCTGAGAGCTGCAACGTAGATGAATCCTTCAAGGAGGTGGTCATCTAGACAGGCTGTCACTTGAACGCCCTGAGTTCTGAGGAGGGCAAGTAAGGGTGCTAAGGCCTTTGTGAACACTCTGGGAGCATAGGATAGGCCGAAGGGCATTGCCACAAACTGAAGGTGTTGTCAAAGTAAGAATAGTTTACAATTGGCTCCCTTTCACCTGGTCTCTGACATAGCTACAAGTGAGGGTTTTTCCCTGTGGGGTACTCGCAGAGAAGACTATGGGAGATATGATAAGTGTGTCTGTAAGGGGTACGTAATATCCCTGCAATGAATCCTTGTGGCAAAAGGGCATGAGGGAGGGCTGAGTACCTTTATAGAGGCTCTAGGCAGAAGTGGCAATAAAGTGTGTGACTAGTGGTGTGCGCCTCTGATCATCTACCTGAGACTGAGCCATGAGTGGCTGAATTTTAGATTTTAGCTTTTAAGTTTGAAAAGTATGTACTGTCAAGTGAATTCATTCCAAACACAGCCCTGATTTTACAGCAACTATTCAAGATACAGGTTGACCCTGTCTTACCTGTCCACGACAGTGGACTGTACAGTTGCAAGAAAAAGTATGTGAACCCCTTGGGATTACGTGGAGTTTTGCATGAATTGGGCATAAAATGTGCTCTGAACGTCATCTAAGTCACAACAATAGAAGAACACAGTCTGCTGAACATAATACTACACAAACATTAGATGTTGCCATGGTTTAATTGCACATAACATGTAAACATTCACAGTGCAGGGAGGAAAAAGTATGTGAGGCCCTAGCTTAATGACTTCTCCCAGAGCTAATTGGAGCCAGGAGTGAGCCAACCTTGACTCCGATCAGTGTGATGATATTGGATGTGTTGCTGACAGCTGTCCTGCCCTTAAAAAACACACACCTGTTTTGGGTTTACTGGTTTCAAGAAGCACTGTCTGATGTGAACCATGCCTCGCAGAAAAGAGCTCTCAGAAGACCTACGATCGAGAATTGTTGACTTGCATGAAGCTGGAAAGGGTTACAAAAGTATCTCCAAAAGCCTTGATGTTCATGTGTCCACGGTAAGACAGACTGTCTACAAATGGAGAAAGTTTAGCACTGTTGCTACTCTCCCTAGGCGTGGTCGTCCTGTAAAAATGACTGCAAGAGCACAGCGCAGAATGCTGCATGAGGTAAAGAAGATTCCCAGAGTGTCAGCTAAAGACCTACAGAAATCTCTGGCACATGCTAACATTTTTGTTGACACATCTACAATAAGGAAAACATTAAACAAGAATGGAGTACATGGGAGGACACCACGGAGGAAGCCATTGCTGTCCAAAAAGAATATTGCAGCACGTTTGAAGTTTGCAAAAGAGCACCTGGATGTTCCACAGCACTACTGGCAAAATATACTGTGGACAGATGAAACCAAGATTGAGTTGTTTGGGAAGATCACACAACACTATGTGTGGAGAAAAAAAAGGCACAGCACACCAACATCAAAACCTCATCTCCACTGTAAAACATGGCGGAGGGAGCATCATGGTTTGGGGCTGCTTTGCTGCCTCAGGGCCTGGACGGATTGTTGTCATTGATGGGAAAATGAATTCCAGAGTTTATCAAGACATTTTGCAGGAAAACGTACGACCATCTGTCCGCCAACTGAAGCTCCGCAGAGGATGGGTGATGCAACAGGACAATGACCCAAAGCATACAAGTAATTCAACAAAACAATGGCTGCAACAGCACAGAATACGCCTTCTGGAGTGGCCCAGTCAGAGTCCTGACCTCAACCCGATTGAAATGCTGTGGCATGACCTTAAGAGAGCGATTTACACCAGACATTCCAAGAATATTGCTACACTGAAACAGTTTTGTGAAGAGGAGTGGTCCAAAATGACTCCAGATCGTTGTGCAGGTCTGATCTGCAACTACAGGAAACGTTTGGTTGAGGTTATTGCTGCCAAAGGAGGGTCAACCAGTTATTAAGTCCAAAGGTTCACATACTTTTTCCTCCCTGCACTGTGAATGTTTACATGTTATGTGCAATTAAACCATGGCAACATCTAATGTTTGTGTAGTATTATGTTCAGCAGACTGTGTTCTTCTATTGTTGTGACTTAGATGACGTTCAGAGCACATTTTATGCCCAAATCATGCAAAACTCCACGTAATCCCAAGGGGTTCACACACTTTTTCTTGCAACTGTATATAAAGTACAGGTGGTGTACAAGTATCGTGCAACATAAAAAATTGCAACTTCCACCTTTTTTCTACAGGGCCTCAGGTTTTGAAAATGCTGTAAATAGCAGTTTGGGATTTAACCTCCTTAGCGGTTTTCCCGAGTGTAGCTCGGGGTAAAATTTCAGCACCAAGAGCGGTAACCCCGAGCTACACTCGAGCTTACCATGCGGCGTTGCTCAGGGGGTCCCTGCAGCACTTACCTTGTCCTTCGCTCCCACGATGTGTCCCCTGCAGCGTCCCCGGCCATCTCCTCCGGCCGATGCCGGCATCCGGCTTCCGTATGCCGGTCCCTGCGACGTCGGGACGTACGGGCGCCGGAACCGACGGGAAATTTGAAATTTTTTAAAAATGTCATTTTTGCTGTCATTGCTGTTTCAATGCATTTCACATATATTTTGTCCCTACTGCTTTGTCCTGTGCCCTGCCTGCATTTTGACTGTTCTTTCTGCCTGGAAACTTAGAAAAGTCCATGGCGTCCAAAAAGCGTCCCTTTACGTCAAAAGTGGTTTTAGAACAGCGATAGTAAATCAGAACCACTTGCAGAATTGAGTGATAATGATTCGTGGGGAAATTCGTCATCAGACACTGAAAACGATTTTGCGACTTTGCTCAGCGATGTGCGAATTTGCCTCTGTATTTCAAATTTCAGTGTTTTTGGTTTGATTATATTATTGAATTAAATTTATTATATTATTTTTTATGATTATTTATTAAATTATAATTTATGATTTTGTGTTTCAAGTTTTATCATATCCGGAATGTTTACTAGACTCTTGTTCGTACAGATTTCAGTGAGTTATTCCTAAAAATTACAGCCTACAATAAAAAACTACATATTTCCATGCAAAAAAAAGGGTACTGCTTTCAGCAGAAAAAAATCGGAAAGAATCATACCGCCGAGGAGGTTAAAGTACTTTCCCAGAAAAAAAAAAGCTAATTTTAATATAAGAATTAAAAAATGACCTAGTAGAAAAATGGTTAAGCTTAGCTGTATAAACTGAACCACACAGTGAACTACGTATCCTCAAAGGCTGCTAAAATGGCATGGCCATGATGATAAAGTTGTGGTTTGGAATTTTTTTTTTTTTTTTTTTTAAACTGCTACAGTACAACCATACCTGTAATTCCAAGCAGTGCTTCTGCTTCTCAGAAATCTGGTTTTTCAGTGCCAATTTTTCCTTCATCAAATTTTCCAGGGACAGCGTATTCCAATCCAGCTTCAATTCTTCACAACGTGCCTTCAACTGAAAAATACAAAGCTACTTTAACCTCATAAAAAAATGTTTAACATTTTGGTAGGACAAGTTATCTTTTTCCTATAATTTGTTCGTAATGTAATGCCACATCTTACTCACCAGCTGCAAACTGCAATTTCTAAGTTCACCATTTTCCTGCTCTAGCTGTCGGCTCTGTTCCTTCAGTTGTATATTGTGAGCAGAAATCTCCTTTTGGGCTTGAATGAGATCACTGTAAGTAAGGGCCTTGACTCCCAGCTGCAAAGTAAAAAAGCAATGTCAAGTATGAATGAGAGAGGAGAGGCACACATCAATAGGGACCATGAGCATTTCATTGCAACACTATCTTTTTTTTTTTTTTTTTTTAATGGGGTGACATACTTCTTAACTGAGGCAAGTGTAATTTTGTAGCATGTTATTGAATATATTTCAGATACTGTTGCACTTGCTTACAGGAAACGTGCAGTGGTTTTGTAAATTCTTCCTATTTACTATGACCATTATTAAAAAATACATCCTTTTGGGCTGAACCTGGTCCAACCATGTTATCAAACAGCCTGAGCTATAGGGATGCTTGGAAGGTCAGAGAAGTCCAAAAATAGCTTTTACGCGAAAAGCAGAGATCTGTATATAATTTCAGCTTCTTAAGGGTCAGTTCAAACCACATGCAGTCCAGTGCGTTTTTTTTCTGCATCAAAAATGCATGGCTAGTAGGTCATATGGCTTCCAAAGGCATAGTTCACACCACTGCAGTTAATTCCAGTGTGTTCCAGTTTTAGAAAAATGTACATTATGCACTAAATTATACTGGAATGTGTCAAAACGCATAAAAAACTGCACTGGAACACACATGTCCTTAATAGTGCAACTTCTGATGGGATTTGAGTAGCACAGAATCTCATGACAAAGGAAATCACATTGCATTCAACGGTGCCCTGAGATTTCAGCCCCATAGTCTACGTTAAACACTCACAGACGTTGCATCAGTATTAGATAAGAAGAACCTTTGGTAGGATAAGGTTTTTTTTTGTTTTTTTTTGTTTTTTAACCCTCACCTCTCCTCCCAGGTCATCCTTTCTGCCTAAAGAAATTCTCCTTCCTAGCAGATTTCATTCACACCCAAGCATAGCAAAAACATGCATGAAAGCAATGGGTTGTATTCAGAACAAAAAAAAAAAAAAATTACTGTTTACCTAAATTGTAATGCATTTTTTGGCGCCCATGTGCAAGAGCCCTAATATTTTAATATTCATGCATCCTTAGGATATAAAAGTAATACAAAAAACAAATGGTTTATCAGTCTACAATACCTCATCCAGCTTCTGTTGAAACAGTTTTTTGATTTCTTCCTTTTGAGCTTGGCAATGTGTAAGTAGTTGTTGGGCAGTACCCATCAGCTGGGAGTTTTTCTCCTAAAAGTTTAAAAAAAAAAAAAAAAAAAAAAAAATCTGTCAGTATAGAAAAGATAGACACATTAAAAACTACTGCTTCAAAGTTTGCTAGCAGAACATGCAATGCCAGCGAAAAAAAATTATGAGCATAAAGAAAAAGTGGAGGTTCAGCTAAAGGACATACCTTTTCCTTCTGTAACAGTTGCTGCAGTCCAGCTTTGTACTGGGGAGTCTTCATGTAAGACATAAGCTGCAGGTACTGTACCCTAAATGAGTCTGTGACAGAAAAGAAATCAGTGAAGAGCTGCACATGAATATAGGTTAAACACGTTAAAAGGGTTTAACAAGCTCAGAGAAGAGCTCTCCTGTATTTAATACTTAGAAGAAGATAAACCTGTGGATTTAGAGACTACTCCTGGAGAAAGTATTTCACAAAAGGAACATACTACCCTTTATTCCAAAAGAACAGCAGTAAAACAGGTAATGAAAAAAGATGGAATGTTTGCATGACTGGAAAAAGCAGTGAAGGCTAATGATATTCAAAATAATCACAAAAGATGGCCAAAACAAAAGCATATAGTGGCAGCAAGCAATAATCTACAATACTCAGAATGCAATAAATATACCAAAAAAAAACAAAAACAAAAAAAAAACCCCCACAGGATAATAGTACAATTTCCTGGCCGCATTTTACACTGCTCCAAAATAACTAAGTATTTTGAAATCGGCCCTGCTCAGACTCAAAAATACAACAATGGTCCTGTTAATGAGGCTGCTTTAAAGACAACTTTTAGCTACTAGCAAAAAGGGTTGCCTTTCACAAATGGACCTACAAACAGCAAGACACAAAATTACAAAGAGTGGGTGGTATCCTATATTGATAAGATACTGAATTCCTAATAAACTCCTAGAAATAGAATTTTTTTTTTTTTTTTTTAAACCTACTTCTACCTTTCTCAACAATTGATACTTGCTGTCTTCATTCACTTTCTTTTTTCCTCAAAAAAAATGTCAGTGCTTAGACACATACTTAATGCTGTCAAATAACAAATCCGCTTTCAAATGGAAGAGAAACAAAGCTTCTTCAGTAATAGACTGGTTACAGGTAATGGACCAAAGACAACAAAATACATACCAGGACAGGGCAAACTATAAACCATGATAACTTACTTCCATTATTACTTAAAAAGGTAACAATGAATACAAATACAATGAATATAACAGCCCATGTGTCTCCTTCTGGCATCAGGTCTGTCAAATTCTCTTGCATCTCCAAACTCTCCTATGCTGATCCTCATTCCTTTGTTCTCTCCCTGCTCATGCCTTCCTATCTCTACCTTTTTTCGCAACATTCTTAACTCTTATTTCTCAAACAAATCAATCCCAAAGCTAAATTAACCGTTTTGGGAATAGAAAGCTAAATGTTCCTGTAAAGCAGATGACACTCCATCGTGCTATTATTAATAGAGGCATGCATTCTTGTTTTGGCTAAGTCTCTCCTAAAGCTCAAAGGTACCTTTGTTGTACATAAGATAAATGTAGGGTGCAAAAAAACCAAAAAAAAAAAAACGTCTTATGTCTGTTTAATTGTGCTACAGGCTGAAACTCCAAAACCCTATAGCAGGCTGTAAGGACCACTGCTCTTTGTGCTCTTTAGAGGTTCTGGCATGCACTCCATACCCTCATCACATTTTACAGCTACTGCATTCCCCACTACCCCATTATTCTGCATCCCCCGCCACTCCCAAACCACCACTTACATCCCCCTGTATTGCACCCTCCACATGCCCCACTACTGCACATTCTGTATCCCCCCCACTACCTTACATTCTGCACATTCCACCCTCCCATAGCCCACCTTCGGTAGTCCCATTAGACCTCACTCAGAACCCTTTGCGTACCCACTCAGATAAATCTAACAAGAGTGAGGTATTGAAGAAAGAAAAACAACCTTGAATAATTCACACAAATAAAAGCTCATTGATAGATTTTCCTACCAAGAAACCCCCAAAAAACACCAAAAGCACGAATTTGGCATCGGATTTTACAGAATACTGAAAGAATCACGACTAGTACACCAAGCTTACAGATTGTAATGTGATTATAAAAAGGACACATTTTGTAATTGTAAACAGCCATTCAGCTGCACTTTCATTATGGTCACATCATTATGCTACTGGACACTTGTAGCCTGCAAATGTTGCAGTGAGAAAAGCAGAAGGAAATGTACAAGGAAACAACTAAATTAAACAAAGGAGTGCAGGAAAATATACAACTAAAGCTATGAGTAGTACAGGGTGTAAACTATCAACTAAAAAAGCACAATACAGGATAAGGGTTCTTACAATAAATACAGGATTATTACAGAGCAATCAAAACTAAAATATGTAAAAAAAAAATAAAATATGACAAATATTTGGATAGAATATTATGAAAATTTAAAGAAATATCTAGCAGGAATATATACAGAAATATTGTAGAATATAAAAAGAAAAATTAAATGCAGAGAGAGAAGAAACCATGACAGAAAAAACTGGGAGAAAAGTAAATTAAAACAATGAGAGAACATGTGGGCAGACTCCATGGCAGTTAGCCTTTGCTCAAGCCTTGGTAAAGAAGGCTAACCACGATCACCCGAGAGGCTCCACTGCGGAATGCAGCTGCTAAACGGGGAGGTGACAGATAAGGGTGAGGCCAGAAGCTTCAGCAGCGAAAAATGCTGCTAGAGAAAGGCAGAATGTCAGACATTAAGCACATCTCTTACATTTAAAACGCCTCAGTACAACTGAACTATATATATACACAAAATGTCACTTTGCAGAAATAACACCCATCGTCACAAACCTAAGCTGCCTTATTGACAATTGTGGCAAACGTCACCCCAAGAAGTCAATGGACTCTTCCAGAAACAATTCGGTCATTGTATGGCTAGTAGAGCCATTTTGGTGCGTCAACTATTATTGTATGATACAGATTAAACACCTTTCTAAAGAGTCTTGTCACAAAATATCAGTTAATCTTCAACAATTAGAGCGGAACTAAACCCCCCTCATTTAGTGGTTTTCCAAAACAGTTAGGATCAGTTCACATATATTGCTGTGACCAGTACTAGAAGCACGCCAGTCGTCGTCATTAAGACAAACCGAAAACTTGTTTTTTATGTATCCTATCCACATGGAAATGCACCCTGAAGGTGTGGTGCAGTGATTTGCACCAATGGATTTTATCGTAGCATTCTACGTGTGATTGCATGTCACTGTACAGCTGTTTACTGCAGCCAGGACAGCTGCCACACACTAAACCACTATGGTTTAGTGTGCAGCAGCTGTACAGGGCAGTGCAAAGAGGCCAATACATTTAAAGCATGCCATGAATTATAACTGTTAAGGTTACTAGTGGGCTTATGTTAAACCTTAACTGAACTGTCAAGCCATCAAATGACTGGTGTCAGAACTGATAACATGTACAGCAACAAGGCAAGTTCAGATCAAACAGGGGCTAAGATGGCAGCTTTCTTATCTGTAAAGAATAGGAGGGTTTAGTTGCGCTTTACGTCACTTTCCAAATCTTCCTTACAGCTCACCATTTGCAATGTTGCCAATAATCAAAGCAACACAAGGAAATACCAGAGCTTACACAGAAGAATGCTGTTATCCATATTAACTACTTCTTGAAGGCATTGATCTCCACTCTAGAGCACAAGATAGCAGATTTATGCAACAAAGGCCTGTTGTAAAATTCTTACCAAGCAGCTTCTGCAGTGCTGGCGGTGTGTGAAAAGACATCAGCTGGTTGGAAGGTTGACGCTGTGCTTTCAGAGGTAGCTGATAATGGAGACTTTGAGGTGACTTGCAGGCATCTACTAGAAGACAAAAGAAAAAAAAAATCCCCACTGTATTTGTTACTGATTTAAAGTTGCATTTAGTGTACAGCAGATACATTTATCAGAATAAATATTGTTAAAAGGTACATTGAACCAAAAAAAAAAAAAAAAAAAGAAGAAAATTCATATGTTTTGACAAGTTTTTGTACCCACCGTAAAATCCCTCTCTTGAAGTCCACTGAGGGACATGCAGTCTCAAGCTGGCAGGTTATACTGCTGCCTACAGTAGGAATGGACACATGAAAAATACCATGCCTCAATTTTGCAGGAAAGGAGCAAAGAAAGCATGAAAATAAACTGAGGGGTAAAACCTGTGCCCCCCAGAGAGGAAAAAAAATTTTTTTATCAAGTAAACAATTCTATTTTCTCGCTCATCCATCGTGTTGAACTGCTTTTGGATGTTCCAGCAGTTTAAGAAGGGTGAGCAACATAACAAAAGAAACAGTGCCTTCTGGCTAGAGAAGACCAGAGAGGAGTGTCTATAATGGGTTTACATGGTGGCCTTTGAAGCACTGAGAAAACCTGATTCTGATTACACAGTCACAGGGGAATGAAAAGAAGAAGCTACATGCAAGACACCCTGTAGAAAAGGTGAAAGATCAATGGTCTCTAGAAAAAAAAAAAAAGAAAAAAAAGACAGACCAGGTAGAAGCATTGGAAGTGTTCAGATCTAAATGCTTGTTCAGACTCAGCTGCAGGATAGAGCAGATTCAATTCACAGAGAAAATCTTAGGACTCACGCCAAATGTGACTTCCATGCTCGCTAATAGCCCCTATAACCTTTCACGTTGTTTCTAGGACTGGAATCAGATACTTCAAGTGAGAAGTCTAACCCAGTGATTAATTTTAAATGTTCAGGATCCGCCTGAACAACTGCAACTCCTGGACAGTAAACGCCTATAGTCACAGCCAGTGCCAACTGGAGATTGTTTAAGTAACCCAAAGTGGGGATGTGCCAAAAGTGCAGCAGGGCTAAGATTAGGGTGAACAGCACATAAGAAGCCAAAGGGCAGGGCCACAATTGGATATTTTAGGGGCATCAAAGCAAAACATAGAAAATGTTGATGTGCTGAAAAGATTGGACATGCAGGTGCGCATCCTTGATGCCAACAGAAGTTTGAAAATTGCCCTGGTGAAGGAAGACTAAAACAGATATAGTGAAGGACAAGCACAATTCCTGCATTTAGATAAAAACAGCATTTTAAGATTCAAGTTGAGATGCATACTCTTTTGGTGTACTGGAACGATGAACAAGGTGGTTTGAAACACCTAAACCCATTCACCCCAAGAACTGAGGCAATGACCGAAAACCCAAGTTAGTTCAACGGAAATCTACTAATCTGTGAGGCGGCACTTTAAGGTTGGAGGGGAGAAAAACCAAGGAGGGTTAGGGAGAGAAAAGCCAGATTGTTGAGATGCAAGTTGTTTAGTTGCTGGTAGCATCCTAGATAGATTGTTGCTAGAATCCATCCAAAGAGGCATATACAAGAACCCTGCACAGTCCAGCACCTTGATCAAGGCAAACACACGAGTAGTGACAGAAGAAAGATGCAATAGCAAAATGAGAACGCTTTACCAGACCGTCAAGCCAGTCTGGTAAATTAAAGTTATTTATTCACATGTACTATAAGCAAGAGACCGTTTGCAATAATGGAGGAATTTCTTTCAAAGGGGGATTAGGCACCTTTCACACTGGTGCACTTTTGCCATGCTAAAACGCATCTTTCCAGAGCGACAATAGCACAGGAATAATTTTTCCGTTTACATCCTATGTAGCTGTTCACATCTGCGCATATGCTGCATTTTAAAAGTCTGCATACTGCATCTTTGGTGGATTGTGTAAAAAGCGCAAATACGCACCTTCCATAGAAAGCAATGCAAATTGCATTAAAAATAAAAAATAAAAAAAACACTTGCTGTTGCATTTTTGGCATGTTTATGGGATCTTATGTCCAGGCTGCACAGGTGCATGCTAAGAAATGTGAATGCGTTGCATTGACATTAAGCTCAACATACTAAGAGAGCTTTTGACAAATGCATACCACGATTTTAAGAGCACCCATAGGAAAAAGCCTTTAAGCAGCTCGTCATGGTCTGACTAGGTACAAAAACAAGTCCATTGATTACACCTATTCAAGAGTAGAGCTGGCCACCACAATAAGGAGAAAAATTCTCCAACTTGTGCATAAAAGTAGCATAAAGTATGCA